>NC_138304.1:7707500-7885000 GCF_965601325.2 Salmo salar
CCAATACCGCAGTGCACAGCTGAAGCACGAGCAGGTAACGGTAGACATAAAGGGACAGGTGGAGAGAACCGGGAAACCAATCACAAATGCAGAAAAGGGGAAAATTCTGCTAGCTATGGAACTGCGTTCGAAAACTGAACAATTAAATGTAATTGCAAAAACGTATGACGATGAACAAGCACAAGCTCTTCAACAAAATCGTTTTCTACAGGAACAACTCGATTTAGCCAAAACTAAATACGATGATGTCCATGCCAAACTAGATAAATCTGAAGAGTTATCTACAAACAGGAGCGCTCAACTTGACAACATGCATGCTGTTTTGTTGAATGTTACTCAAAATAACACGGTGCTCCTCAAAGCGCTGCAGACCAAAGACGATCAGTTAATGAACACAATGACAAAGTTGGATGATAAATCAGCAGAACTTATTGAAGTCGCTGACCAAATGAATGATGAGAGAACTCAGGTGATGAGGTTGGAAATATTGATTTCTAAGCAAGCAGAGGAAATCTCATCACTGAATCTCTCGCTCCGTACTCAAGACCTCTATCTGCAAACCATGACAGATAAGTTTGAGATCGAAAGGAGCAGGTGTGACACTCACGTGTCCAAAATCAGTACTCTAAGCGCTCAAGTGGACTCTGCAATGCAGCAGAATTCCACCCTTAGGTACCATCTGGAGGAAATCCAGAATGGTCACGCTCTACAGCGCGACTTCCCATCCAAGCAACCGGAGCCCTGTACTCACAGGAGTGAAGACAATAGGTTTCAGACCTTGCCTCCCTCATGTGTCCCTCAGTCTTCTCCTCTTGGCCCTTCGGCACTGAGTAATATGGCGCCTCTTGGCCAACAACAACAAGGCTTGGCTTCTTCTCTTGGCCTTTCGGCCCCAATTTCTCCACAGCATGAAGCCAACCCTCTCCGCCCGCTTGGCGCAGAATACCTTGACAAACTCGTCAAGAATTTCCCCACCTTTGACCCCGTTCCAGGTCAGCCAAACGATACTGAGACGTTCCTAGCTGACATAGAGGACGCGTTGGGTGGCTACCCGAACGCTACGGGTTCTGACAGGGTTTACCTGTTGAAGCGAACGTCGAATAGACACGTGACGAGGTTCATTCGTCTACAACAGCAACACGTGCTAAATGACTATGCTAAACTTGCCACAGCTTTGAAATTAGAATTCAGTGGTTCTGCGACTCGCAAACACGATAGCTCACTGGCTAACACCGTCAAACAAGCTCGGAACGAACACCCACAAGCTTTCTATCATAGGCTTCGTTCAGCTTACTTTGGCCTACTCACAGAAACAGGAATGGAAGAGCTGTTACCATTCAAACAAATGTTTCTGTCGAACATGTATCCCACCTTCATTACCTACTTGGGCCCTGCAGCCCACGTTGGCTTGCCTATCTTACAACTCAGAGAGCTTGCAAGCACAGCTTTTGAGGCATCAAAAGTTCACAACGCTAAGAGCCCTGACCACTCGGTTTTGAAGTTTAACCAGGAGCACTCACTCCAGTTAGAGGGTGCATTATCAGGTATTGGAGCGTCTAGAGATGACGCACAACAACAGTTTCTACCACGAAACCATGATTCCAATTACCTCCGCGGTCGAAATAACTGTAAAGTACGTAGCCATCAACATGACTACCGCTACAATCGACCCGTTCGCTACGTTCCTGCACCCAACCCACAAAAAGTGTCAGAGCACAAGGGTAACAAAGGGTTGAAGGACGACCAAAACGTAGACCAATGTTCTCCAGAAGTCCCACTATGGGAAGAACTTAAGCGAGAACAATTTGAGAAAAGGGTAAAAGATAAGTCACAAGGACTAGACGGGGAATTACCGGACACCAGGTCCGCAGGAATTAACACCCATAGCATGGACGTTAAAGTTCAAATTTCTCCCGCTCTCATTCAAGACCCTATCCAGGGCCCGCTTGATCAAGAAACAAGCCCCCGGGCTCTGTGTATAGACTCTGATACAAAAGTTGCGAAGAAAAAGGTCAAACGCTTCGTTAAAGCCAAGCCCACTCAAAATCAGAAAAGTCAATCTGCTTCCATCTTGAACAGACATGGCACATCACGTCGTTGCGAACGACCACTCCACTTTGTGGGGAATATGTCCACTAACCACGAATCTAAACGGCCATACCTGGAAACAGTCCTGGAGGACTGCTTAGCTTGTCATGCGCTAATTGATTCGGGTGCGACAATATCACTCATCTCTCAAACATTGTTTGATGATCTCAAAAGGGCTTTGAAGCCAACTAAACGTTGGTTAAAAGTGGAACGATGCGACACTAAACTTCGAGGGGTCACTCAGACTACCTCGCCTCTCACATTGAGAGTCATGCTGAAACTACACTTCCAGGACGTATCGCTCGTTCACCCTGTGTATGTTACCAGCCTCGAAACTGTAACCCTGCTACTTGGAGTAGACTTGATGGATCGGTTACTCCCATTGATGGATTGGAAAACCAACCAGGTATGGTCACAGGCCACAGTGCCTTCTCCACTGACCACACCGTCTCCCCCTAACGCTAGCTGCAACGCAGTCCTTCACGAGGGGTATCTGTCGAAAGCACCCCTTGAGAAAAAGACGTTTAGAAACCTCTTGGTACAAAATCCGATCCACGGAGATAGTACGATATCTCGACACATTCCATCAGCCAACCTGATTGACCATTCTTTTCATGATTTCGAGCCAGCTGTCTCTGTGAATAAGCAACTTCCCTCCTCCTTGCAGTCATGTAATACGGTAGTTGAGATGAACTTTTCTTTCCCTTTGGACACTTCCGCAAGCACTGCGGCCGTCCCAGCAAGAAAAACATTGATGCGCAGAGTATACTCTGCTTCCGATGATACACCTTCCGCTTTGTTGGGGACTGTCACCCCTTACAATGACACTAATGGCGTCAGTCCAGCAACTGACCCGATGACTCCCACTTGTGAAACACTTTGCGATATCACAGACCGATACCCTCGTCTCAGTTCACAGGTAATGAAGAGGTTGCCACACGCGGACGCGGTGGTGACTGACATGCCTCGACAGCCACTGAGCGTTTTGAAGCACAAACACCAGGAGATTTGGTTGAAAGGTTACAGCCACTCTCATAAAAACGCGGCCGCTGACAACTCGTACATAGGGTCCGACCTTTTCATTTGCGCATCGGACACCAACACCATCCGCTGGTGGGGGGGTCCCGAGGCACAAAGGGGGGAATAGTAGCCCAGACCCATGATGAGCCTCATCGAGGCCGGTGGGGGGGTCGAGACTACGGACAACACCGTACGAGGCCGCCAGAGCATAAATCAAATCTAGTTGTAAACTCTCCTATGAGAACAGTGAGGAGCAGACAGGCCCCTAGACGGGGATTATCTTAGAAGACATCTAAGATAGTACTGAGGTGTACCACACTGGTCGTAAAGGAAGTCCAGTGGACTTGTCCACCTCCAAAACAAATGGCAACAATAATCATTCTTTGCCATGCGTAGGTTCAACTACAATACAACTAGTAAAATGCTCCAATCATGTGTTCCGGTAGATAATATTTCAGAATAAATCGGTAGGATAACTGGTCCCCTTGAGTACCAGTACCAATACCAGCTACACTCAGTAAGAGGATTAGTAACCTCACAAGTTAAATTGCTATTGATAATAGCGACATAGGAGTCACTCAGAGTGCAACACGTGGAGGGGAATCTCCAGTGCACTCTTCCAATGGTTAACACACATGTCACTAATAAATAGGACCCTCCATTCAGGAGTAAAATTATTAGAAGTCATGAACCATGATCACACCACGTATGACTGGTCCAATACTTAAAGAGTACTTCCGTCGTGAGGTTAGCTCCTCCGTGGATAACATAGCTATGAAATAGACTTCATACCTATCGCCACTACAATAGTGGAAGACAGTGACTTGTAGAAAACTACTACAGACTCCCTTGACACCAATTCTGACTGACCTCCAGGCATTGACCTGAAAATTACCTGACTACGTCAGACTCATTCTGAACAAGTTGTAATCTGCCCGGATACTTGGTTTTCTTCCCTTGACATGCGCGCTTGTGTAAGCATAAACGCACATGCACAACGGAACATCCAATTAGGATTTATGCTAGGACCACTTAAGGGCCCAAGCAATATACCAGCCTTAGTAAAGTTGAACATTTACTTCTAGGCCTTTGACTCTACAGCACTCACCAGTTTTCTTCCCAGAAGTCCGTAGGTCATACCTGTAGACTGCCCAAAACTAGTGCATTACAGCTGTAGACTTATCATATAGTTATCAACTTAGGATAGCGACAAAGCAACACACCAAGTAGGAAAACCCTAGATATGGCATTAGAGACAATGCAATGATAATCATTTTGCCAGAACATTGGACGTATATAGAATACAGTCCAATTAGATGATTTTTTTTGTGTGAACTATATTTTGTATTTTTTTGTTTTGTTTATGCTTTCATTCCTTTTCGGTTCAGTTCCTTTGACACTTAGGAAGTGATAGAGCCATAAACAAAGTCCCCATACAAACATCACTTAGTGCCACAACGCCGCTCATTGGGGAATGAATGTAATTATATATATTTCATGAGTGTGTGTGTGCGTTGTTAACATCTGCCTAAGTTACTGCCCAGATCTTCCAGTCTGGACGACGGGTCCGGAACGGCGACCCCAAATCCGGACACCCACAGCCTATCCTTGTGGCGGCATGCCCGCTGTCAGAGAGACTACCAAGGTAAACCACCAGAGGGAGGGACCGCAACGGCGATCACCAACCAGGACATCCCCTGGCCCTTCCTGGGGTACTTTACAGCTTCCAGGGAACCTACCAAGGTACACCAATTGAGGAGACCGCAACGGCGATCACCAACCGGACATCAACTGCCCATCCTTGTGGTGGACGGCTCCGCTTTCAGAGAGCCTACCAAGTTCAACCACCAGAGAGGACTGCAACGATGATCTACCAATGGGACATCACGTGGTCATGATTTTATGTTGATTTGTAACTTGCAGGATAAACAAGATCCAAACCACCAGGGGGGGTATGTCATGACGTTGACCTCTTTTGGTACAATTTTGTGATACTCAGAAGAGACAATAGAGCCATATTACCATAAAACTGTTTATATAAAAGACTCAGTTTAAGACTTGCCTCATATGGGTGTATGGAATGTATTAATAAGGATAAAGCTTTTGTAAGACATTGAGATGCTATGTACTGATGTAATGTGATAGAATTGTATTTCTGTAACCAAATCTAACTCAGTCATAGGCACGCCCCAGGGACACATACAGGACCAGGCGTCATTTGAACAGCCTGTTCGATGGGCACTATAAAACACTCCCTGATTTACATTTCTCCAGACCAGGCCTACACTCTATGGCCAGAGGTTTGACCATCCAAGTACTCTACTGAAAGTGAACCATACCACGTGGTTAACTTTTAGACTATTGATACCGACAGAATAAGAACAAGTCTTTGATATTAATTATTAGTCTGCAGCTAAGTAAATTATATCATCGAACGGGAAGACCAACGAAACAACCATTCTATGACGACATTAATGAATGTCGCTCTGAAAGATCCATTCTAACCGAGAGAGAGAGAGAGAGAACGCGGACAAAACTCCCCAACAGAACTACTCTCCAACAAGAATCAGAACGACACAATGAGCGTAAATATATATATTGATTGCAATTGTTCCCGAATGAGTGAGCCTTCAATTGTCAATTGTTAATGAACTCTGTGTAAACTTCTCAGCTGACCATTTATGACCCATTGTTCAACAGGCCGACCAGCCTGTTTAGCCCACAAGGGCACATTCCGATACCAATCCTTTGTTGACGATAATTACTGTTTGTATGTTTTTCTGTTAATTACTTAGTGTAGTAAATAAATGATTTTAAGACAATTGATGTATGGATGATTTTAGTAAAGACTGGGTTCGTGCAGATACAACAATTTACGACGTTTTGGAATGAGACTGGACTAGAGGTAAATACACCATTTAAACTAGGAGATAATCGGCCTATACTATAATAGAATATAATATTATAGTATAGGAAAGTTATATTAAGAAAATTATAGCTTTGTAATCTGAATATTCTCCTTGGTGCCCCGACCTCCTAGTTAATTACAATTAAACGATTAATCAGTTTAATCGCGTGATAATAATTACAGGGAGCTAATTGATAAACATATCTTCAGTTTAATGGTACCCCCAAAGACACGACACATACATTATCAAGCATTTCACACATATTATCCAGATACTGACTGTTAGCACTTGGTGGTCTATAGCAGCTTCCCACAAGAATGGGCTTTAGTTAAGGCATTTGAACCTGTAGCCATATTACTTCAACATTATTTAACATTAGATCTTCTCTAAGCTTTACAGGAATGTGATATTTGTCATGTGCGCCAAATATAACAGTGTAATGCTTACTTACAGGTTCTAACCTGGGAGTGCATTCTGACGAAGAACAGCAAAGGTAATAAAAATTTTCTTATAGTAAATCTGACTTTGGTGAGGGCTAAACTTGGTGGGTGTCTAAATAGCTAGCCCTGTGATGCCGGGATATCTACTTAGAATATTGCAAAATGTGCTTTCACCGAAAAGCTATTTTAAAGTCGGACATAGCGAGTGCATAGAGGAGTTCTGTATCTATAATTCTTAAAATAATTGTTATGTTTTTTGTGAACGTTTATCGTGAGTAATTTAGTAAATTCACCGGAAGTTTGCGGGGGGTATGCTAGTTCTGAACGTCACATGCTAATGTAAAAAGCTGGTTTTTGATATAAATATGAACTTGATTGAACAAAACATGCATGTATTGTATAACATAATGTCCTAGGGTTGTCATCTGATGAAGATCATCAAAGGTTAGTGCTGCATTTAGCTGTGGTTTGGGTTTATGTGACATTATATGCTAGCTTGAAAAATGGGTGTCTGATTATTTCTGGCTGGGTACTCTGCTGACATAATCTAATGTTTTGTTTTCGTTGTAAAGCCTTTTTGAAATCGGACAGTGTGGTTAGATTAACGAGAGTGTTGTCTTTAAAATGGTGTAAAATAGTCATATGTTTGAGAAATTGAAGTAATAGCATTTCTAAGGTATTTGAATAACGCGCCACAGGATTCAACTGGCTGTTGAGTAGGTGGGACGATTTCGTCCCGCCGACCCTAGAGAGGTTAATAAACCCTTTACAAATGGAACATTGTATATGGGATTGATTTTAAGAAATGTAGCTTAATTAATTTGATTGATATTATGGTGTTTCTATTCCAAAAAAAAACCGAAACCCTCAGGGCTTCTGTTAGGATGGAAAGGAAAATATGGCCCTGTACAACGTGACGGTCGGGAGTAGGCTACAGTACTAAGAGCATAACATTACCACATCCTAATTGTAATCTAACCAATACCCAAACAGAGATTCAGTGAAAATAAAAATCTCATTGATTTTTCAAGACCAGTCCCCATGCTTGTCTCAGAGCAGCGCAAAACGGTGCTGAAATAGTTGACCACAGCGGGTAGGCTATTGCTTAAAATCCTATTACTCAACACTAGTGAGACTCATGTCGCCTACAGTAGGCCTACAGTATATCGGAAAATATATTTTCAATGACGTGACTCTCAGCCAATTAGATTTAGAGGATTCTAAATTCTAAATTAATATTTAAGGGGCATTTTTGTTTGGGCATATCTGATCTGTGAGAATATCTATGGGCTTTTATATAACTCTAAATTAATTAATAAGAATAATAACTGCTTTGTTTAAAAAAATAACTATTTTGGAGATGATTTAGTTTTCAAATAACCTAAAGTGAGTGAGAAAAATGCCATTCATGAACATGGGGTGAGACATTCTTACTAATTTGTAAATAAAGCCAGTTTGTTATTTAGAATGATTTATTTCTGTTTTTAGATGGAGAGAAACCAAAATCCCACCGTCGCCTCATGGGTCTCCCGGTCGCGGCCGGCACGGGTATCGAACCAGTATCTGTAGCAAAGCAATTTGCACTCCGATGCAGTGTCTTAGACCGCTGTTTCAACATGACCAGTCGGGAGTTGGCTACAGTACTATAGTAAGAGCAAAATAAACCTAAGATTTCCACACCATAATTGTAGTCTAAGTGCACAATTATCCGTTTCTATTTGGTTTATGTCACCTATTCATTGTCAGTTATAGACACAGTAGCGCCTTGGGACCCAAAAGCATAATCAATGCTCTAACTCCTTGCACTGGTCTGGAGCAATGAAGTAGTGACGCAGGGTAAAGTACTAAACCACAAATTACCTCTAAATCCCGCAGCATAATTGCAAAACTTTTAGTTGAGCAACCACTGTATACACCATATGATCGCGTTACTCCAAGTTTACTTCGATATTATATCAATATTTTGCGCATCAAGGCGTTTCCACCGCTATTTCGCGCATTATTAATTTACAGACACAAAAAGATCCCACCACGTTGAACAAACAAATTGTCTGCATTTATAAAATTGCACCGAACCTTCCTGTTTCCATCACAGCTGTCGTGATTATTTTTTATATGACTTTACTCGCATAAGAACTGGATGGAAACTTGGTTAGCGAGAAAGAGAGCTAGCGAGAGAGGAATGGTGAGCTAGTGAGAGCGATGGAGGGAGAGAGCTAGGGAGAGTGACGGGAGATAGGGAGGAGACAGAACTCTCACCGGGGGAATGTGGCACGCGATTGCAGCTTCTGGCCGGCTGGCCTCGGAGACATTTTCAATCAATTCTTGTCCTATCAGACTGGCTTCGGACTGAGCTTTGGTCTATCCGAGGGGATGGTACCAGGGGGGAAAAAAAGGGTAGCAAATGCTCAGGGACTCCCTGTCACCCATTCCCCCACAGGGAAAACTAAAGAGGTATGACTGACTAGAAAACCCATGGTGAATTACCTAATTGGTCATGACTAGGGTTAGGGGTTTGGTTAAGTTTAGGGTTAGAGTTATGGGTGGGAAAGTCAGTCATGTCCCTTTAGCCGCACACTTCCTCCACGCCTTTCCCTCCAACCCTGCTCCTTATTGCCTCCATCCATCCCCCTCTGCAAACCTCCTTCCTTCCCTCCATCAATCCACCTTCCATACCCCATTGATCATCCCATCCTTCAATAATCCTAACATTCTACCGCCTTCCAGCCCTCTCTATCGCTTCATCATACACTACTGAGCAACAGCAAAAAACCTGAATGCACATGCGCACACACGCAGAATGGGGAGGCACCGAATTAGCCTTACCTGGTGACTTCTTCTCCCAGCATGCTCTTGGGGGTTGGCGAGTAGCGTCCTGACGGGGCCACAGGGGGAAGGGGCTGGCCCAGGTAGCTGGGAGGGCTGATATGGTTCTCCATGTGTTGGGAGTAGGCTGATAAAGAGAAAAAAAAACAGCTCAGACGGAGTAGCTAACAAGAAACCTAACCTAAACTCCACCAACACCAACCAAATACCGCGAGGTAATTACCTAGTGCACCGCCGGAAGAGAAAAGCCGACCGACAGGGCATTTGTCCACCTCCGAAAAAGGTCTCGGGATGCTGATAGCGTTTTCTAAGATATTATGTCTGTGAAACAGTATATCGACACATCCAATCCCACTCTGTGCCGAATGCAGTGGGTGAATGAGGCTCCTGTCTCGGCATCTCTCACTCACCTCTCTCTCTCTGTGCATTGAGGCTACTGTTACCAATGTGATTGCGTGAGGCAAGACCTTGAGGGGGTCATTTGGTAATGCAACCCAGATCCGACATCTGGGAAGGGGACAGTGTGTGCAAGTGCATGAAAACAACCAACTGTAACACTGTGTAAAATGCAGTGGTGTAAAGTACTTAAGTAAAAACACTTTAAAGTACTACTTAAGTAGGTTTTGGGGTATCTGTACTTTACTATTTTTATTTTTGGCAACTTTTAATTCACTACATTCCTAAATAAAATAATGTACTTTTTACACCATTTATTATCCCTGACACACAAAAGTACTCGTTACATTTTGACAAGAAAATAGTCCAATTCACACGCCTATCAAGAGAGCGACCCTGTTCATCCCTACTGCCTCTGATCTGGCGGACTCACTAAACACAAATGCTTTGTTTGTAAATTATGTCTGAGTGTTGGCTATCATCAATAAAAATTAAATAATTGGGCCGTCTGGTTTAATATAAGGAATTTGAAATAATTTATACTTTTACTTTCGTTCTTAAGTACATTTTAGCAATTCCATTTACTTTTGATACTTAAGTATATTTAAAACCAAATATTTTTAGACTTTTACTCAAGCAGTATTTACTGGGTGACTCATTTTTACTTGAGTCATTTTCTATTAAGGTATCTTTCCTTTTACTCAAGTATGACAAATGAGTACTTTTTCCACCACTGGTAAAATGGCCTGTTTCCGAGTGTGTACTTGCAAGTCAGAATATCTTTAATGATCAGAAGTAGAAGCTCAGTACAGAGAAGTCAGAATAAAAACAAAGCTTGACCAGTCAGCTCCGGAAGGTCAAGGATCTGTACACATGCCTTTAACACCTTGCCTATTTTCCTCATATTACATTTACATTTTAGTCATTTAGCAGATGCTCTTATCCAGAGCGACTTACAGTAGTGAATGCATACATTTCATTTTTTTCATTTCATACATTTTTTTTTTTCTTCTTCGTACTTGGCCCCCCGTGGGAATCGAACCCACAACCCTGGCGTTGCAAACACCATGCTCTACCAACTGAGCTACAGGGAAGGCCAGATCAGCTCAACAGGCCTATAACCTAGTTCATACATTCAAAAAATGTCTTAATAAAAATAATAAAGTTAATGGAATCAATATTCATACAATCAATTAAAGTTACAATATTAAATTGAACACACTTACAATAAAATGAAAAAACGATAATTTCAACAAAATAGATCAAATATTATCAAAGACCATAAAACAAAGGCATCATGGATTAAAGGACAAGCTAAACAGGCTGGTTGACATATGGAATTAACACCTCAAGCAGTTTCACAGTACAATACAAAGTTCCATATCAAAAACTGATAATAAAATGTAAAAAAATACCACACACTTTATAAAATAAACAAACAATTATGAATAATCAAAGGTTTTTTACCGCTTCAATTTAAGAAATAAACATTAGCTTTGCTCTCAAATTATCATTGCTAGGACACTTTATTTTTCATAGTTTCATCTCCAAGCATTCTAATGCCTAAAAAGCAGCTATGCTTGAAACTGGTACTACCATAGTCAATGTCTAGTACTGGCGAACTGCACTTTATACTGACAATATGCACAGAGCTTCAATTCTCTGAACTGGAATGAACTGTGCTCCAAAATGGCGCCGACAGACATGGCAGCTCTGCTTCTAGCTCCTAAGCAACTTTGCAGTATTTCGTTTTTTTGTGTGTTATTTGTTATATTGTTAGCCCAGAACGTTTCTTTTTTGTGAGTGTGTGTTATTACATACAGCTGTAAAAAACTGCTGGATATCAGAGCGGCGGTAACTCACCAGCATTACGACCAGAAATATGACCTTCACGAATTGGATCCTTTGTTCGTACCCCCCAGGGCAATTTAACCTGTTGGGGCTAGGGGGCAGTATTGAGAATTTTGAAAAAAATATGTGCCCATTTTTAAATGCCTCCTACACAAACTCAGAAGCTAAAATATGCATATTATTGTTCAGGTTTGGATAGAAAACACTCTGAATTTTCTAAAACTGTTTGAATGGTGTCTGTAAGTATAACAGAACTCATATGGCAGTCAAAACCCTGAGACAAATTCTGACAGGAAGTGGATACCTGATGTGTTGAATTACCTTTAAGCCTATGCCATTGAAACACACAGGGGCTTATTAATCGTTGAGCACTTCCTATGGCTTCCACTAGATGTCACCAGTCTTTACAAAGTGTTTTGAGTCTTATACTGTGAGATCTGACCGAACAAGAGCCTTGGAACGGTGGTGGCCGATTAGACTCTGGCGCGCGAGTTCATGTTGGGTACGCTCGTTCCAATACGTTTTAAAAGAGAATGCAATCGTCCGCCTTGAATATTATTCATGTTCTGGTTAAAAAACGCACTAATGATTTATGCTATACAACGTTTGACATGTTTGAACGAACGTAAATATTTTTTTCCCCCTCGTTCATGAAGAGAAGTCCGGCGGGCATAGATCATGTGCTAACAACACGGAGCTTTTTGGACATAAATTATGAGCTTTTTCGAACAAAACTACATTTGTTATGGACCTGGGATTCCTGGAAGTGACATCTGATGAAGAGAATCAAAGGTAATGGATTATTTACATAGTATTTTCGATTTTAGATCTCTCCAACATGGCGGTTAGTCTGTATCGCAAAGCGTATTTTTCTGGGCGCAGTGCTCAGATTATTGCAAAGTGTGATTTCCCAGTAAGGTTATTTTTAATTCTGGCAATCCGGTTGTGTTCAAGAGATGTAAATCTATAATTCTTTGAATGACAATATAATATTTTACCAATGTTTTCGAATAGTAATTATTTAATTTGTTGTGCTGATTGACCGGCGGTTATTGGAGGGAAACGATTTCCTCAACATCAACGCCATAGTAAAACGCTGTTTTTGGATATAAATATGAACTTGATAGAACAAAAAATGCATGTATTGTCTAACATAATGTCCTAGTAGTGTCATCTGATGGAGATTGTCAAAGGTTAGTGCATAATTTTAGCTGGTTTTCTGCTTTTGGTGACGCCTGTCTTTGAATTGACAAAACATTACACACAGCTATTGTCAATGTACTCTCCTAACATAATCTAACTTTATGCTTTCGCCGTAAAGCCTTTTTGAAATCGGACAACGTGGTTAGATTAAGGAGATGTTTATCTTTCAAAGGGTGTAAGATAGTTGTATGTTTGAGAAATTTGAATTATGACATTTAATTGTTTTCAAATTTGGCGCTCTTGATATTTCACCTGTTGTTGATAGGGTGTACCAGGGGTGGGACGCTTGCGTCCCACATAGCCCATAGAGGTTAACTTATCCCAGAGGCTGCTCCAAGACCCGCCAGCTGGAGAATAGGTATTCAGAGTGGACTTCTAGTCCGACTCAGGAGGCGAACACCATCCACCGCTTCAGAGTATATTACTCGCCAACATTCAGTCCCTTGACAATAAAGTAGACGAGCTCAGGGCGAGGATCTCCTTCCAGAGACATCAGGCACTGTAACATACTCTGTTTCACTGAATCATGGCTCTCTCCGGATATACTGTCCCTGTCCATACAGCCAGCTGGGTTCTCAATACATTGCGCAGACAGGAATAAAGAACTCTCTGGTAAGAAGAAAGGCGGAGGTGCATGATTCATGATTAACTGCTCATGGTGTGATTGTGATAACGTACAGGAACTCAAGTCGTTTTGTTCACACGACATAGAATACCTCAAATGCCAACCGTGTTACCTCCCAAGAGAATTCTCTTCGGTTATAGTCACAGCCGTGTATATTCCAACTCAAGCTGATACCACAACGGCCCTTAAGGAACTACACTGGACTTTTTGTAGCTGAGGATTTTAACAAAGCAAATTTGAGGAAAACATTACCAAAGTCCTTTCAACACATTACCTGTAGTACAGTGGTTCGTCCTGTAAAAGTTGCAGCAAAAGTACTGCAGGACAGCTTCCGTGGTGAGGCAGAATTCTATGGCATGTTATTTAAGTGCAAACCACTGGTACTGTTAACCTCTATGGGCTAGGTGGGACGCTAGCGTGCCACCCGTGGTGCACTCCATCAACAGCAGGTGCATTTCAAGAGCGGCAAATTTGAATCCAAATAAATGTCAAAATTCAAATTTTTCAAACATACAACTATTTTACACCCTTTGAAAGATAAACATCTCCTTAATCTAACCACGTTTTACGATTTCAAAAAGGTTTTACGGCGAAAGCATAAATTTAGAGTATGTTAGGACAGTACATTTACAAGAGTTGTGTGTAATGTTTTGTCAATTCAAAGACAGGGTCACCAAAACCATAAAACCAGCTAAAATGATGCACTAACCTTTTACAATCTCCATCAGATGACACTCCTAGGACATTATGTTAGACAATGCATGCATTTTTAGTTCTATCAAGTTCATATTTATATCCAAAAACAGCGTTTTACTATGGCATTGATGTTGAGGAAATCGTTTCCCTCCAATAACCGGCAGTCAAGTCAGCGTCACAAATTAAATAATTAAAATTAGAAAACATTAGTAAAATATTATATTGTCATTTAAAGAATTATAGATTTACATCTCTTGAACGCAATCAACTTGCCAGATTTAAAAATAACCTTACTGGGAAATCACACTTTGCAATAATCTGAGCACTGCGCCCAGAAAAATACGCGTTGCGATACAGACTAGACGTCATGTTGGGGAGATCTAAAATCGAAAATACTATGTAAATAATCCATTACCTTTGATTCTCTTCATCAGATGTCACTTCCAGGTATCACAGGTCCATAACGAATGTAGTTTTGTTCAAAAAAACTCATCATTTATGTCCAAAAATCTCCGTCTTGTTAGCACATGATCTAAGCCAGCCGGACTTCTCGTCATGAACGAGGGGAAAAAATATATTTACGTTCGTTCAAACATGTCAAACGTTGTATAGCATAAATCATTAGGGCCTTTTTTAACCAGAACATGAATAATATTCAAGGTGGACGAATGCATACTCTTTTATAACGTATTGGAACGAGGGTACCCAACATGAACTCGCGCGCCAGGTGTCTAATGGGACATCATCGTTCCATGGCTCTTGTTCGGGCAGATCTCCCTCCAGAAGAATCAAAACACTTTGTAAAGGCTGGTGACATCTAGTGGAAGCAATAGGAAGTGCCAAAATATTCCTCAGCCCCTGTGTTTTTCAATGGGATAGGTTTAAAGGCAATACAACACATCAGGTATCCACTTCCTGTCAGAAAATGTCTCAGGGTTTTGCCTGCCAAATGAGTTCTGTTATACTCACAGACACCATTCAAACAGTTTTAGAAAATTTAGGGTGTTTTCTATCCATATGTAATAAGTATATGCATATTCTAGTTACTGGGTAGGAGTGGTAACCAGATTAAATCGGGTATGTTTTTTTATCCAGCCGTGTCAATACTGCCCCCTAGCCCTAACAGGTTAATGCTAGTTAGTGCTAGTTTGACCACCAGAGGACATTTTTGAGAAGCATTTGATAGCCTTCAATAGTGTCTGTAATAGAGAATTTAAAAACTTTTTGTAAGAACATAGTACAGTTGAAGCCAGAAGTTTACATACACCTTAGCCCTTTAAACTTAGTTTTTCACTATTCCTGACATTTAATCCTAGTACAAATTCCCTGTCTTAGGTCAGTTAGGATCACCACTTTATTTTAAGAATGTGAAATGTCAGAATAATACTAGAGAGAATTATTTATTTCAGCTTTTATTTCTTTCATCACATTCCCAGTGGGTCAGAAGTCTACTTACTCTCAATTAGTGTTTGTTAGCATTGCCCTTAAATTGTTTAACTTGGGTCAAACGTTTCGGGTAGCCTTCCACAAGCTTCCCACAAAAGTTGGGTGAATTTTGCCCCATTCCTCCTGACAGAGCTGGTGTAACTGAGTCAGGTTTGTAGGCCTCCTTGCTCGCACACACTTTTTCAGTTCTGCCCACACATTTTCTATGAGATTGAGGTCTGGGCTTTGTGATGGCCACTCCAATACCTTGACTTTGTTTTCCTTAAGGCATTTTGCCACAACTTTGGAAGTATGCTTGGGGTCATTGTCCATTTGGAAGACCCATTTGCGCCCAAGCTATAACTTGCTGACTGACATCTTGAGATGTTGCTTCAATATATCCACATCCTTTTCCTACCTCATGATGCCATCTATTTTGTGAAGTGCACCAGCACCTACTGCAGCAAAGCACCCCCACAACATGATGCTGCCACCCCCGTTCTTCACGGTTGGGATGGTGTTCTTCGGCTTGCAAGCCTCCCCCTTTTTCCTCCAAACATAACAATGGTCATGATGGCCAAACAGTTATATTTTTGTTTCATCAGACCAGAGGACATTTCTCCAAAAAGTATGATCTTTGTCCCCATGTGCAGTTGCAAACCGTAGTCTGGCTTTTTATGGCGGTTTTTGAGCAGTGGCTTCTTCCGTGCTGAGCGGCCTTTCAGGTTTTGTCGATATAGGACTCATTTTACTGTGGATATAGATACTTTTGTACCTGTTTCCTCCAGCATCTTCACAAGGTCCTTTGCTGTTGTTCTGGGATTGATTTGCACTTTTCGCACCAAAGTACGTTCATCTCTAGGAGACAGAATGTGTTTCCTTCCTGAGCGGTATGACGGCTGTGTGGTCCCATGGTGTTTATACTTGCGTACTATTGTTTGTACAGATGAACGTGGTACCTTCAGGCGTTTGGAAATTGCTCCCAAGGATGAACCAGACTTGCGGAGGTCTACCATTTTTTTGTGAGGTCTTGGCTGATTTCTTTTGATTTTCCCACGATGTCAAGCAAAGAGGTACTGAGTTTGAAGGTAGGCCTTGAAATACATCCACTGGTATACCTTCAATTGACTCAAATGACGTCAATTAGCCTATCAGAAGCTTCTAAGCCATGACATCATTTTCTGGAATTTTGCATTTAGACAGCTGCGCCACTGGGGAGGCCCCATCCAGGTCAGGATAACCAAAACATTTCTTTATTAAAGACTATCAGAAAGGATGTTGGTACTTATTTATTTTGATTCAAAGTCATGAATGAGTGAGTCACTCAGCTTTATGTAGGTGCCGCTATATTACTGTGTCATCAACTTGATAATATATAATATTTTGGATATATTTTAAAAAAATTAAAAAAAAACAGAAAAGTGAGTGATTGTAATCTGAATAAAGGCCAAAATAATATTTGTAAAGGCCAAAACATTTATTTCTGTTTTTAGAGGGAGAGAAATGCTGGGCCAATTGTGCGCCAACCTATGGGACTCCCAATCATGGTCGGATTGGTGATACATATTATTATTAAAGGTACTGCATAGGTGTAAACATACATTTTTTAGCAAGATATAGCACTTGTATAGCCTAAGAAAGTATCAGAAATGTGCAGAAGTAGTTTTGAATGCATTTTATTGAAGGGAAACAATAAGTCTTCAACTTTTTTGGCAAGATAGTGATATATTCTTATATACAGTACAATGAGGAATTCAACTACAAAATACTAGTCTTCTCCCATTTTTTAAACCATTGCCCCCACCCACAAGGTGTGTAAACAACAATAAATAAGATTCAAAACAAAAACGTGACGAACATAAATCAATCAACTCTAATTAGCACATGTAGGACAGTATGTGTGCGCACATTTCTCACATGTACAAGCACATAGTATTTGTTTACAGTCCTTCTTTAGGGGACAGAATTGGCATCTCCTCCTCTTGCCTGCCCCAGCTGCAGCCTCAGGTGGATCAGGACAAGATTCAGCCCCCTGAACAGCTTTCACAAGCGCTGCAGAGGCTACTGTGCGGGGGAGGCGCTCCCTTCTTTGAATGTGTGGGTTTACAAGTACCTTTCCCAGCTGCTCCAGGAACACCCTCCTCTTGATCCGCTTATCAGGCATCCAGGTAGGGTTGATCTTGTTCTATATCACGAAGACACTGTAAGAAGACACATCAATGATGTTATGGAATATGACCAGGGGCCAGCTGGCAGTCATCCTCCTTCAGCTGTAAGGTCCAATCACTTTGTCCAGGTTGTACACGCCTCCATTGTTGTGGTTGTAGTCCAGGATGATGGCTGGGTTCCTGTCCTCACGATCACTGATCTCAGCCATTTTGTGCAGTGTGCTCAGGAGGACCACATTCTTGTTCCTCTTTGGGAGGAAAGAAACTAGAGTGGTGGTGGGGGTGTAGGCAAACTTTGATGAGAAGGCCTCTCTCCCCCTTATTGCGAGGAGTGCAGGGAGGAGCTCAGGCTTGTTCTTTCTAACTGCCAACCATGGTGATCTTCCTCTTCAGAAGCGGCTGGCTGAGTTCATAAGAGGTGAAAAAATTGTCACATGTGACATTGTGCCCCCTCAGTTCATCTGTCACATCAAGCACAACCCGCATCCCCTGGTTCTTCTCCGGGCCTCCACTGGTCGGCTTCCCTGTGTAGACTTGCATCTTCCAAGTGTAGTTGGATTGTGCTTCACATGCCACCCATATCTTGATACCATACTTTGCTGGCTTGCTGGGCATATACTGCCGGAAAGGACAGCGACCTTTTGACAAAAGAGATTACTATCAGTAATTAGTATCAGTGTCACAGAAAACAATCACATAAATCAATGATATTACAGAAATTCATAATAAAATGAACTGTGAAAATCACTTAAATTACAGATATGAAAATAAAATGTACCTCTGAATGGAACCAGTTGCTCATCCACTGATACTTCAGGCCCAGGGTTGTAGAGGTATGACAGATGCTCCACCCACTTCTCCAAGACCTCTCTTATGACCGGCAGTCTATCTCTCACACGTCTTGCAGGTCTTGACTCACGGTTATCAAATCGTAGCATTCTTGAGAAAGTGTGAAAGACTTTCAGTGGCATCGTGGCACGAAAAATCGCCCTTCCGCTCTCTGCATCCTAGAGACTACATGTAGCCTCGCCTCGGGACCTATACACATCTACTAAGATTAGCAGCCCTATGTAGGCACGCAGGTCAATCTCATCCATCCTTTTCCAGTTGTCTCCATATTTACGTAAACCCTCCAAATGTGTAATCTCCAGGATGACTTTTTTTCGATGGCTTGTGTGATGAACAAGTAGAATGTTGAGGCGATGTCCTGGGCATAGGGTAACTGCATGTCTTGTGGGCCCTGGGGTCATCCTTATGACATTTTGTGCTGACATCCTGCCCTGGTTGTCATATGGTGACAAGGACCATGTTATTTTGCTGTTCTTTGACAAAAATGTCTCTCAGCTTGGGGGATTTCTTCTTCATCTGAAGATGATGCATTGTGTTCTGGGCTGTATTCTTCCCCATCTTGTTCTTCAGATACCTCCTCCTCAAAATCATTGTTCTCCTGTTCCTCCTGGACATCTGAAAAAATCAGATCTACGACCTGCTGGGCACTGAAACGTGCACTCATGGCTTCAGCAAAGAGAGAACTGGGGGGACTGTCATCTGCAGCACATTTATAGTCTCTGACTGCATTCCTCATTAGTAAACAATGCTTTCAAGAAATCTGAAATTGTTTTTATTTTGTCTGTGAACTTGAGTCATGTGTGGGGTCGTGGAGGGGAGATGCTGCACATGCACAAGCATGTTTTAGTTTTGTCTGAGTTCAATCAGTAGCACACAATCTCAATTTGTGTGTGTGTGTGTGTGTGTGTGTGCGTGTGTGTCTTTGTGGTTTTTGTGGTGTGTAAATGATTTTCGAACTGCCGGGTCAAAAAGGACCCTCAGACAATCTTTGTACCCTGGTGGTGTACAGCTTTCATGGAAATATGAACAAAGACGATGTTTCACTTTTTCTAATATTGGGGGCACTCTAGGAAAAGTCATCAAATTTCAAGTTGAAAAAATATTCATTTAGGGGGTTTTCTCTGCTGTTATTAAACATAGTGGCTGGTCATTTTGACCCTTAAGACAACACAAGGGTTAAAGTGTTTTGCTCAGTGCTACCTAGTGTGGCTGGGTGAACTCTCCGGTAAGGGGGTGAACTCCCCCCCCCCCCCCCCCCCCATGGGCTAGTTCTGTCTTCTGTGCGCGGCTCTGCAGCACATCCCGTGCCCCCTGCCCTCGTGCCTTGAACCTTGCGCGCTTTCAGTGGATACAGCTGGAGAACTGCAAGGCATTGTGCGTTGTCCTGCTAATAACAGGGTTAATAATATACTGCTCCAAAAAATAAAGGGAACACTTAAACAACACAATGTAACTCCAAGTCAATCACACTTCTGTGAAATCAAACTGTCCACTTAGGAAGCAACACTGATTGACAATACATTTCACATGCTGTTGTGCAAATGGAATAGACAACAGGTGGAAATTATAGGCAATAAGCAAGACACCCCCAATAAAGGAGTGGTTCTGCAGGTGGAGACCACAGACCACTTCTCAGTTCCTATGCTTCCTGGATGATGTTTTGGTCACTTTTGAATGCTGGCGGTGCTTTCACTCTAGTGGTAGCATGAGACGGAGTCTACAACCCACACAAGTGGCTCAGGTAGTGCAGCTCATCCAGGATGGCACATCAATGCGAGCTGTGGCAAGAAGGTTTGCTGTGTCTGTCAGCGTAGTGTCCAGAGCATGGAAGCGCTACCAGGAGACAGGCCAGTACATCAGGAGACGTGGAGGAGGCCGTAGGAGGGCAACAACCCAGCAGCAGGACCGCTACCTCCGCCCTTGTGCAAGGAGGAGCAGGAGGAGCACTGCCAGAGCCCTGCAAAATTACCTCCAGCAGGCCACAAATGTGCATGTGTCTGCTCAAACGGTCAGAAACAGACTCCATGAGGGTGGTATGAGGGCCCGACGTCCACAGGTAGGGGTTGTGCTTACAGCCCAACACCGTGCAGGACGTTTGGCATTTGCCAAAGAACACCAAGATTGGCAAATTCGGCACTGGCGCCCTGTGCTCTTCACAGATGAAAGCAGGTTCACACTGAGCACGTGACAGACGTGACAGAGTCTGGAGACGCCGTGGAGAACGTTCTGCTGCCTGCAACATCCTCCAGCATGACCGGTTTGGCGGTGGGTCAGTCATGGTGTGGGGTGGCATTTCTTTGGGGGGCCGCACAGCCCTCCATGTGCTCGCCAGAGGTAGCCTGACTGCCATTAGGTACCGAGATGAGATCCTCAGACCCCTTGTGAGACCATATGCTGGTGCGGTTGGCCCTGGGTTCCTCCTAATGCAAGACAATGCTAGACCTCATGTGGCTGGAGTGTGTCAGCAGTTCCTGCAAGAGGAAGGCATTGATGCTATGGACTGGCCCGCCCGTTCCCCAGACCTGAATCCAATTGAGCACATCTGGGACATCATGTCTCGCTCCATCCACCAACGTCACACCACAGACTGTCCAGGAGTTGGCGGATGCTTTAGTCCAGGTCTGGGAGGAGATCCCTCAGGAGACCATCCGCCACCTCATCAGGAGCATGCCCAGGCATTGTAGGGAGGTCATACAGGCACGTGGAGGCCACACACACTACTGAGCCTTATTTTGACTTGTTTTAAGGACATTACATCAAAGTTGGATCAGCCTGTAGTGTGGTTTTCCACTTTAATTTTGAGTGTGACTCCAAATCCAGACCTCCATTGGTTGATAAATTGGATTTCCATTGATTATTTTTGTGTGATTTTGTTGTCAACACATTCAACTATGTAAAGAAAAAAGTATTTAATAAGATTATTTCTGTCATTCAGATCTAGGATGTGTTGTTTAAGTGTTCCCTTTATTTTTTTGAGCAGCGCTTTTATATAATTCTAAATTAATAATAATAATAATTACTTTGTTTAAAAATAACAATGTTTTGGAGATGATTTTGTTTTCAAATAATGTAAAATGAGTGACAAAAAGGCCATTCTTGAACATGGGGTGAGACATTGTTACTACTTTGTAAATGAAGCCAGTTTGTTATTTTGAATTATTTATTTCTGTTTTTAGAGGAAGAGAAACCAAAAACCTACTGTCATCTCATGGGTCTCCCAGTCGAGGACAGCACGGGCATTGAACCAGCATCTGTAGCAACACAGCTTGCACTGCTATGCAGTGTCTTAGACCATTGCGCCACCCAGGCGCTGTACAATGTGACCGGTCGGGAGTGGGCTACAGTACTACAGTAAGAGCAAAATAATCCTAATAAAATAAAATAATAAAAACCTTAGTGTAACAGTTTTAGTAAGTAATACTGAAGCCGTGCACAATTATCAGTTTCTATTTAGGTTTATGTCACCCATTCATTGTCAGTTAGTGACACAGTAGGACCCAAAAGCATAATCAATGCTCTAACTCCCCCTTGCGCTGGTCTGGAGCAATAAAGTGGTGACGCAGGGTACCGTTCTAAACCACAAATTACCGCAGCATAATCACAAAACTTTTATTGGAACAACCACTGGACTCACGCTTCAAAAACTCTCAACCATTGTTAATCCCCCTTCTGGGATGACTACAAGGCCCTCCGCCGCCCTCCATTCGGTAAATCAGATCACGACTCCATTTTGCTCCTCCCAATAGGCAGAAGCTCATACAGGAAGTACCCATTCTAAGGTCTATTCAACGGTGGTCTGACCAATCCGAATCCATGCTTCAAGATGGTTTTGACCACGCAGATTGGGATATGTGACCGACCGGCTCAAATCAGTGTTATGTAGCAAAATTGGATTTTTTTACATATTTTTGTTTTTACATTGGATAAAAGTAGAGACTCAGAGCTACAGAATGGTATACAGTGGCTTGCAAAAGTATTCACCCCCCTTGCCATTTTTCATATTTTGTTGCCTTACAACCTGGAATTAAAATATATATATATGCCTAGCACTTTGAAGATGTAAAATACTTTTTCACCCCCACAAAGTCAATACTTTGTACAGCCATCTTTTGCAGCTATTACAGCTGCAAGTCTCTTGGGGTATGTCTCTATTAGCTTGGCACATCTAGACACTGAGATTTTTGCTCATTCTTCGAGGCAAAACTGCTCCAGCTCCTTCAAGTTGGATGGGTTCCACAGCAATCTTTAAGTCATACCACAGATTCTCTATTGGATTGAGGTCTGGGCTTTGACTAGGCCATTCCCTTAAACAACTTGAGTGTTGCTTTAGCAGTATGCTTAGGGTCATTGTCCTGCTGGAAGGTGAATCTCTGTCCCAGTCTGAAATCTCTGGAAGACTGAAACAGGTTTCCCTCAAGAATCTCCCTGTATTTAGCGCCATCCATCATTCCTTAAATTCTGACCAGTTTCCCAGTCCCTGCCGATGAAAAACATCCCCACAGCGTGATGCTGCCACCACCATGCTGGGGATGGTGTTCTCGGGGTGATGAGAGGAGTTGGGTTTGCGGCAGACATAGCATTTTCCTTGATGGCCAAAAGCTCAATTTTAGTCTCATCTGACCAGAGTACCTTCTTCCATATATTTGGGGAGTCTCCCACATGCCTTTTGGCGAACACCGAAAGTGTTTGCTTATTTTTTTCTTTAAGCAATGGCTTTTTTCTAGCCACCCTTCCATAAAGCCCAGCTCGGTGGAGTGTATGGCTTAAAGTGGTCTTATGAACAGATACTCCAATCTCCGCTGTGGAGCTTTGCAGCTCAATCAGGGTTATCTTTGGTCTCTTTGTTGCTTCTCTGATTAATGCCCTCCTTGCCTGGTCCATGAGTTTTGGTGGGTGGCCCTCTCTTGGCAGGTTTGTTGTGGTGCCATATTCTTTCAATTTTTTAATAATGGATTTAATGGTGCTCCGTGGGATGTTCAAAGTTTCAGATATTTTTTATAACCCAACTTTGATCTGTACTTCTCCACAACTTTGTCCCTGACCTGTTTGGAGAGCTCCTTGGTCTTCATGGTGACGCTTGCTTGGTGGTGCCCCTTGCTTAGTGGTGTTGCAGACTCTGGGGCCTTTCAGAACAGGTGTATATGTACTGAGATCATGTGACACTTAGATTGCACACAGGTGGACTTTATTTAACCAATTATGTGACTTCTGAAGGTAATTGTTTGCACCAGATCTTATTTAGGGGCTTCATAGCAAAGGGGGTGAATACATATGCACACACCACTTTTCTGTTTTTACATTTTTAAATTTAATTTTTTGAAATAAGTTCTTTTTTTCATTTCACTTCACCAAATTGGACTATTTTGTGTACGTCCAGTATACAAAATCCAAATTAAAATCTATGTAAATTACAGGTTGTAATGCAACACAATAGGAAAAAAGCCAAGGGGGATGAATAATTTTGGAGGGCACTGTATCATTCACTGCATTTGAGGAACAATGCGAAAGTAATTTTGCTTTGAAAGTTGATAAACTTCAATACTCACTTTTGAGAAAATGGCATTTGAATGTTTTGGTACGTACTGGAGAGCTCTTCTTTGTCTAAACCCATTCAGCATTGTTCACACCCTCTTAAGCCAGCGTCACCCATCTCTTTAAGGATTCACATGTGAGGTCATGTGCTAAACACTGAGTAGTGTAGTAAGATTAAGACTAAAAGTGGTAAAAGTAGTAGCCTACAATAAGGAACAATTCCAGGTAAACAGAAAGTGTCCAGATTAAATTATTAGAGGTAAAGTGGCTGAGCAGCAGGATAAAAAAAAGAAATTGTCGCAGCAATGTGTTACGAGCATTTCGCTACACTCGCATTAACATCTGCTAACCATGTGTTTGTGACCAATAAAATTTGATTTGATTAGAGAGTCATTTGAATAGAGGAACTGCAGATAGCGCTGATGACTGGTCCGTCCGAACCACGCATGAACAAGGGAATCTATATTCGGAGAGCAGTTTCTGTCCGGCCCTCGACTTTGGTGCAGGGCATATGATATCCATAGCCTCTTCGTCGCAAAATTCTCTGATCTTCTCAAAAACATCAGTTTGTCTAGCTGTGTCCAGTTCAGGTGGTGCTTGTACAGGCAGACCGTCTATGGGAGGAAGGATGTCAGCGTTGTGCAGTAGCTGAAACCTGGTCCCGACAATCTGAACACCTCCTTGGCGACAACAACACCAGGCTCCAGAGCATCGAAGGAAATAACAAAAACATTTAAGACATTACAACCTTGCACAACATCAATTCACCTCCCAAGTTTAGATAAGAAGAAAAACCTCATACAATGCAATAAAAATGAACTGTTTGAACTGTGGCAGTGGCCTGAAGTACGGAGTCAGGTGTTGGTGCCAGTCATAGCTTTCCATCAGCACCGTACCATCCCCCAGTCCAACCAGCAGTTCTTCACAACACCAGCAATCTCAAGCACTGCTTGATGAGACCGAAGCAGCAGTCGGGGGCAAACTTGGTGTGGCCTGTAATCAGGAAGTGAAGGTCCGACTGTGGCGGAGTTTGTGCATGGTCCACCAGGCACAATAGCAGAGCACAAACTTGTTCTTGTTTTGGCCACTGCAGTTACCACAATTCAGGTCCATACGTGTTTCCCCAAATCCGTAGTTGGTGAAGAAATGGTCCATGTAGTTGATAACTGCACTACTGCCTTTGCTTGATGACATGCCTTCATCAATCAAGTTGTTGACTTGTTGTGGTATTCCTTCACAGCAGTCCTCAAACAAGCCACACGTGCGAGGAGTTAAAAAGTAGATGGGACTTTGCTGCATAGGGTCAGAAGGATAGCGCACCTGCAAACAACAAAAGAACATCGAGGTAAGTTAATGAAACGAAAATGTAATGTAAAACGTAATATAATGTTTTTAATGCATCATTATCAGGTAAGTTTCACTTACTTACAAATGTGCAGAGCAGCAGCACTCACTTACCTACAAATGTGCAGAGCAGCAGCACTGCATACAGAAACATCATCTTGGAAACTGGAAGTTAAAATGATAACACATAGCCCATCTACACGTACCTCTGGAAAATACAGAAATAATATGAGATCAATAAAAGTAGTGCCAATCACGTTGGTCAATTAAATAATCAAAACGTGTTTATGCTTTCCCTACCAAGTGTTGTCATCGATTACTTGTGGAGACGCCACACTGCTGCTTTTGTCACAATGGGGTGGCAGCAGCTTTCCACCAAAGTGTTTGTGTCCCGGGTGGCATCCTGGTAATACTATTGAATTATCCTCTGCGTAGTTGATGATGAAGTTCACCACTCGCTACAAGTCCTCATGATTCAGGTGTAACCTGTGCTTGCTTGGGCCAGCTCTCTTTATGATGGGAAGCATTAGACCACTCTCCTTGTGTGACTGGTGGAGGAGAGTCAAGCGTGTTCTACTGATGCTGAAAGACAAATTCCAGATACAAATATTTTGACATTATTATTCATAGATAGCCGTAATCACCGTCAGACACACCTGGCTAACTTGATGGGTCATGTAATCATCTGACGAAATGGAGTCTTGTTTAGACATGCTAGCTAAACAATAAACCATTATCTTAATCCATAGAGTACTAGCCATACAAGCCGATTGTCATAGCTAGCTAAAGTTAACCAAATAGGTTCAATGTTAGCTAGTTTGCTAGCTAACATTAGGACATAATTAGCAATGCGAAATGGCATTCTGAAATAACATTACTACACACAGATCATAAACATAATGTTAGCTAGCGAGCCAGCCATCTAATGTCAGCTAGCTACCTAACAGTAAGCTTTAACTTGGGGTATTTTATTTAGACATGTAGCTAGCTAAACAATGAACCATAATCCTAATCCATAGAGTACTAGCAATACAAACCGATTATCATAGTTAGCTAAAGTTAACCAAATAGGTTCAATGTTAGCTAGTTAGCTAGCTAACATTAGGCTATAACTAGCAATGCGAAATGGCATTTTGAGATAACATTACTACACACAGATCATAAACATAATGTTAGCTAGCGAGCCAGCCATCTAATGTCAGATAGCTAGCTAACGTATAATAACTGAAACTGTAGCTAGACTCTTACCCGTATACATAGATGAATGCTTCATGGTAGACTGCAACCCCTTTCATTAAATAAGATGTCCTGTGTCGTTTCCGTTGCTTGGCCCATTGTTGTGTCAAGTCACTCTGGTTCACACTAACCGTGTGCAATGCCATAATAATAATCTTAAACTTTAGCCCCCACCCAAACTCTGACCATTTTACTCTCCCAAGAAGAGCTGGTTAGGCTGTTTTCATGTTATCCAGAGCGTTGGTGACTTACTGTGCTCCTGGCAAAAATTGAATTATGCGTTTTTGCTGACGTTTACTGACACCGGTCATATTCAACCGGTGTTGAGCGTTCGTAAAATCATCAGTTATTCTGCACTCTGGCACACTCAGACCAGAGTTCTCTAAAACAGCTGTTGGTTCAAATGGCTCTCCTGTGAAGTAGTGACCCGTGACATACGCCTAGTTTCCTGAAACGGGTCACATATGTTCCAGGTTGCCTCTGAGAATAACACTGACATATACACGGACACAGTGACTGAAATCATCAGGAAGTGGAAAGGGGATATGGTTCCCACTGTGACTATTATAACCTACCCAAACCAAAAATCGTTGCAGCATTCACACAAAACTGAAAGAGCAAACCACCGTATTTAACCACAGCAAAGTGTAGTTATTCACTCAGTAAGGCAATCAAACATGTAAAACTTCAGTACAGAGAAAGTATAGTCGCAATTCAACGGCTCAGACACGAGACGTATGTGGCAGGGTCTACAGACAATCACGGATTACAAAGGGAAAACAAGCCACGTCGTGGACACCGATGTCTTGATCCCAGACTAACCCTGCCCTTTGCAACTGGGTCCTGGAATTCCTGATGAGCCACCACCAGGTGGTGAAGGTAGGTAGGTAGGTAGGTAGGTACAACACCTCCACTATGCTGATCCTCAGCACAAGGGCCCCACAAGGGTGTGTGCTCAGCACCCTCCTGTACTCCCTGATCACCCATGACTGTGGCCAGGAATGCCAAAAAACATCAAGGACATCAACCAGCCGAGCCAAGGCCTGTTCACCCCGTTATCATTCAGAAGGCGAGGTCAGTACAGGTGCGTCAAAGCTGGGACCGAGACACTGAAAAACAGCTTCTATCTCAATGCCATCAGACTGTTAAATATCCATCACTATCCGGCTACCACTTGGTTACTCAACCTTGCACCTTAGAGGCCGCAGCCCTATGTACATAGACATGGAATCACTGGTCACTTTAATAAATGGAACACTAGTCACTTTACTAATGTTTACACACCGCTTTACTCATTTCATATGTATATACTGTATTCTACTGTATTTTATTCAATGCCACTCTGACATTGCTCGTCCTAATATTTATTTATTTATTAAATCCATTCTTTTACGTTTAAAAGTGTGTATTGTGTAGAATTGTTAAGATACTACTGCACTGTTGGAACAGAATTTCGCTACTCGCAATAACATTGCTAAATATGTGTACGTGACCAATACATTTCATTTTATTTAACATGAAGACACTTTACAGCTCATCTCTGTCTTCACCTCCTATGACAAACAGCTGTTTAGGGGGCATGCTAAATATGAATTTGTAAAACATTTTTTTATTACTTTAGAAATGTAACACTAATATATTCTCTAAAAGCTGTCCACACCTGGATTGCCCATTATTCTTTTCAAAAATCTTCAAGCTCTGTCAAATTGGTTGTTGATTATTGTTAGAAAACCATTTTCAGGTCTTGGCATAGATTTTCAAGCAGTTTTAAGTCAAAACTGTAACTCGGCCACTCTGGAACATTCACTGTGTTTTTGGTAAGCAACTCCAGTGTAGATTTGGCCTTGTGCATTAGGTTATTGTCCTGCTGAAAGGTGAATTCATCTCTCAGTGTCTGGTGGAAAGCAGATTACCAGGTTTTCTTGTGCTTAGCTCTATTCCGTTTCTTTTTTATCCTGAAAAACTCCACAGTCCTTAACGATTACAAGCACACCCATAACATGATGCAGCCACCACTATGCTTGAACATATGGAGAGTGGTACTCAGTAATGTGTTGAATTGGATTTGCCCCAAACATAACACTTTTTATTCAGGACAAAAAGTTAGTGCCTTGTTGTAAACAGGATGCATGTTTTGGAATATTTGGATTCTGTACAGGCTTCCTTTTCACTCTGTCAATTAAGTTAGTATTGTGGAGTAACTACAATGTTGTTGATCAATCCTCAGTTTTCTCCTATCACAGCCATTAAAATCGAACTGGTCTAAAGGTACCATTGGCCTTATGGTGAAATCCCTGAGTGGTTTCCTTCCTCTCCAGCAACTGAGTTAGGAAGGACGGCTGTATCTGTAGTGACTGGGTGTATTGATACACCATCCAAAGTGTATCTTCACCAATGACTAAAGGGATATTCAAATGTCTGCTTTTTTTTTACCCATTTATCAACTGGTGCCCTTCTTTGCGAGGCATTGGAAAACCTCCCTGGTTTTTGTCATTGAATGTGTGCTTGAAATTCACTGCTCTACTGTAGGACCTTTCAGATAATTGTATATGTGGGGTACAGAGATGGGGTAGTCATTCAAAAATCATGTTAAACACCATTATTGCATACAGAGTTAGCCCATGCAACTCCTTGTGACTTGTTAAGCATATTTTAATGCAACGTTATTTAGGCTTGCCAAAACAAAGGGGCTGAATACTTATTGACTCAAGACATTTCAGCTTTATTTTGTATTCATTCCTAATAATTTATTCCATTTCGGGGTATTATGGGGTAATGTGTGTAGATCAGTGACAAAATCAAAATGTAATCAATTTTAAATTCAGGTTGTAACACAAATGTGGAAAAGATCAAGGGGTGTGAATACTTTCTGAAGGCACTGTATGTCATCTCTCTCATGACCGCCTGCTAACAAGTTTGTCATGTCATCAAAGTCAGTTGGCCAGACCATGCTCTTAACCTCTTGCACAGTTAAAACCTCTTATTAACTGAACTGAGATGCTGTCATTGTTGCTCTTTTGTTTACCTATGAAACCATTTGAGACCTGTTTCAGGAAACTAGGCGTATGTCGCAGGTCACTACTTCACAGGAGAGCAGTTTCAACATTTTATTTTTAACAAAATGTGTTTGGCAGAAATGCCTTCTCGAACATGTGAACCTTAACATGCCTTAATAACAAACTTGTATGCCATCTGTAAATACAAATACAATTGTTAAATTACCAGCCTAGATGGTTTAGCCACAGAAAAACAGCAACCATCGCACTAGCCTTGATTGGCTGAGATAATGAGTGGGCTGGACATGCCAAGAGATGAGTTTGGATTGGTCTGTCATATAGCACGCTTCTGTCTATTTGAGCTGGTCAGTATGTCTAGGTAATCGTGTCTAAAGCTGCTTTAAAAAAAAAAAAATGTATCATGTAGTAAAACTGCATAAATGTTGCTCTCCACTTTATGGAGGACTGAGTTTTGAAATCAGTAGAATTCGAGTATGATAGCTAAGGAGATGGAGAAAACACCTTGTCTCTGGATTACATCTTCAAACTAAGAGCAAACATGGCATCACACAGGAGACACGTCCATCCATGAATGATGTGTACGGGTAAGATACATTTCTAATTTTGACAGAAAGTGGTTTCAAGTTAAAGTGTACTGTTAGCTAGCTGGCTGACGTTACGTGTATGATCCTATTATTCATATCTCAGAGCCATTTGCTTGGCTAGCTATAGCCTAATGTTAGCTAGCTATGATTGAACCCTTTTCTCAGTACTTTGTTGAAGCACCTTTGGCAGCGATTACAGCCTCGAGTCTTCTTGGGTATGACACTCCAAGATGGGCATACCTGTATTTGGATAGTTTCTCCCATTCTTCTTTGCAGATACTCTCAAGCTCTGTCAGGTTGGATGGAGAGCTATGCTGCACAGCTATTTTCAGGTATCTCCAGAGACGTTCGATCGGGTTAAAGTCTGGGCTCTCTGAACTTTACTCAGTTCATCTTTCCCTTGATCCTGTCTAGTTTCCCAGTACCTGCCGCTGAAAAACATTCCCACAGCATGCTGCTGCCACCACCATTCTTCACCATAGGGATGGTGCCAGGTTTCCCCCAGACATGACGCCTGGCATTCAAGTCAAAGAGTTCTTGGTTGGATCAGACTAAGAATCTTATTTCTCCTTTAGGTGCCTTTTGGTAAACTCCAAGCGGGCTGCCAATTGCCTTTCACTGAGGACTGGCTTCCGTCTGTCCACTCTACCACAAAGGCCTGATTGGTGTACTGCTGCAGAGATGGTTGTCCTTCTGGACGTTTCTCCCATCTCCACAGAGCAACTCTGGAGCTCTGTCAGAGGGACCATCGGGTTCTTGGTCACCTCCCTGACCAAGGCCATTCTCCCCCGAATGCGCAATTTGGCCAGGCAGCCAGCTCTAGGAATAGTATTGGTGGTTCCAAACTTCTTCCATTTAAGAATGATGGAGGCCACTGTGTTCTTGGGACCTTCAATGATGCAGAAATGTTTTGGTACTCTTCCCCAGATCTGTGCTCCAACACAATCCTGTTTCAGAGCTCTACGGTCAAATCCTTCGACCTCATGGCTTGGTTTTTGCTCTGACATGCACTCTCAACAGGTGTGTGCCTTTACAAATCATGTGCAATCAATTGAATTTAGCCCCAGGTGGACTCCAATCAAGTTGTAGAAACATCTCAAGAATGATCAATGGAAACAGGAGGCACCTGAGCTCAATTTTGTGTTTCATAGCAAAGGGTCTGAATACTTATGTAAATAAGGAATGTTTATTTTATTTTTAATAAATTAGCAAAAATGTCTAAAAAACAGTTCTTCGCTTAGTCATTATGGGGCATTCTGTGTAGATTGGATAAGAGCGTCTGCTAAATGATTAAAATGTAAAAATGTATTATTTTATGGCTGGTTATGAAACCTACAGAAGTGTCAAAACCCACATTTATTCAAATGAGTTTGCGCCATGTCAAGAAGTTTCATTTTCGTTTGAAAGTTTGTTTCTTAAATACTTTGTTGTTGAAATGAATTATTTACAGTCAGGTTTTTTTTATTTTTTTTTACTTGTAGAAAATACACTCTTACAAAATCCGCAACAGAATGACTGAAAAATCAGCAACAGAATGACCGCAATTGAATTGGCTAAAATGAGAAATGATAGTTTGGTAAATAAAAAATAAAACAAACATTCTGTTGACACGTAGGCTATGGTGTAATGGAATGTTTTGCCTGGTGTGGTAGGTTTTGACAAATGTGTCATAAACAGCCATAAAACAACACAATATATGTCACAACAGGTCTAAATATATGGGTCCTGACAGTGTAATAACCATATTAAAACAGTTTATGACAAGCTATGCAAGCTGTTATGACAAACTCTGACATGGTTATGACCAGGTCATAACATGTTATGATGCTGGGTGTCACGTAAAGTGTTACCCAATAGAAGAGAGGGCTTCGACGAGCAGGTGTCCACATACTTTTGGTCATGTAGTGTACATCGAAACAGAATGAATACATGAACAAATGTACTACTGACTTTGTGATAGGTTTCATTATCAACACCAAAAAATATTGTAGTTAAGTGCTGTGCTAATTCTGCCAAATCCCTTGAGGGTTTAAAGCGCAAAGGCCTGAAATGAGAATTATGCATTAATAGAAATCTATCTATTGACAAAATTACCACCTGAAGTCATATTTGTATTGAAATATTGGGTAAAACAAAGACCCACTAACAGTAGACATAATCAACGTTTTGTTCTTGCCCTTCACATCAAATATTCAGTAGGTCTCAATACACAGACAGCGATTGAACACTGCACGGCATATACTGTCGTTCTTTCTCAAAGGCAACAGGAAATAAACCCTCGCTTCGATGCACACTTAATTTGTGTGTGTTCCTCCCACCCTCCTCTTCTCTGATCCAATCAGCGCAATCGGTGCTTATGATAACAAGGAACAAGAGGATGAGGGGATGCGGTAGCGCACCATAGGGCCCATCCGCACAATTATTTCCCCTTTTTCCTAAAGCCTCCCAATCGGTGCTTATGATAACAAGGAACAAGAGGATGAGGGGATGCGGTAGCGCACCATAGGGCCCATCCTCACAATTATTTCCCCTTTTTCCTAAAGCCTCCCATGATTGAGCTATTGTGCGACACTAAACAGAATTATTTCTCATTCATTAACTCCGGCTCAGATCTTCCACCACCCGTCCTGGCAGGACATCATTATACATATTGCTGCACTCCCCTCCTGTCCTCTGCATTAGTGTATTGCTGTCTGGATTAGCATGGGGGGGTGGGGACGGAGAAAGCAGCAGTGACCACGTGATGCTAGCGTCCATGATTTAATTTTGCTGTTCGCCCTTCACGCCTCTAAGCTTGTGCTTCATGACAGCAACTGCGTCCCAAATGGCACCCTATTCCGTATATAGTGCACTTCTCATGACCAGGGCCCATGGGACTTGGTCAATAGTACTGCACTATATAGGGAATAGGGTGCTTTTTGGGCCACATGCAACATTACAGAATCCTTGTCAGTGGGAATCTATGATAGTATTGGATGGATCGGTTAGGCTCTAGTTAGAAGGCTTTTTAGAGAGCGGAGCACCAAGGTGGATGCAGTCACTGATTCCAATGGTCCCTTGAGAAAATCAACTTGGTTATGGTGCTGACGGCCTTATCGTAGGCGTCTTTGGCTAATCTTTTGAGGCAACACTGCTTTTGCTACAGAAGATGATTAACCATGCTGTGCTTTTGATCACTTTGAGACTGCTTACATTCTACACAGCTAGATGTCTACTGAAGCAATACTAGCTAAGTGAAAGGTGCAGGTGCAAGGTCACTTTCTTCACTACATTGCCACATGGTTTTGGTCTGCCTTTAGACGGACATTGATCCAACCACCAATGTTACATCTTCAGTCTCAGGTAGTTCAAACTGCCCTTGTGTCACAACACTGAATCCAGCGGTAATCTGACCAAGGATTCACCTTCTGTCCTTGGATCACAATCAAACATTCAGAAGCAAACCGAAGTAGACCTCTACCACTTATTTGCACTGAAGGGATTGTAGGGCGTCACCTTGATTTTGACTTTGAAACAAGCCATTCAAAGAATAATGAAGGATGTGTGTGTTAAAAAAAGACGGGGATCAATTCAATTCCAATTAAACTGATTTCAGGAAATGAATTAAATTATGAATTCCAGTTCCAGAACTAAAGAGCCAGTTATTTTATTTAATTTTTCCCCCATCAATTTCTAAATTGGAATATCAATGAAACTCCCGGGTTGATAGAATTGACATGGAATTGTCATAGTCAATACTCAGAAAATCACTTTGCTAGGCCCTGGCCTGATGGCTGCAGGGGGCATGTGGGGGTGTGAGTTGTCCTGTGAGGGGGTGGTTTGTTCAGATGTGTCCAATCGATATGAGTTTGAGCCCTCTCTTCTAGTGGGTTGTTAGTGCCCCCGCTGGCTCTGCCGCTAGCCAGCAGCGCAAATCAATATGGTGCCTGGTGCTGTAGCCACCGCCTCCCATTGGGCGTCAGCCATCTGACACACTTTCTCCTACCGACCCTGTACTGGGAAAACGACAGGGTGCTGCTATTCTCTTTTCCACATTTCATCATTGTCGCAAATTGGTTTTTGATCGTTTGTGGACTCCTTATCCCCCCACAATATGTGATTAGGGGAATAGCTGTTAATGTCACTACAGGGATTGTTGTTCAAACTTTTCTCTGACACAGTCTATTGGCTATTTCCATTTTTTGTTGAAATGAAGTCAGAGATTCACTTAAATATGAGGGAATTGGAATAACCCTCAGATTACAATACCAACTCCTACTCACAAGGTTAAGTTGTTTTAGAATACCATCCTGTAGGCAGCAGGATAGTGTATATATATAGAGGCAGAGGTTTCACCTGAGGAGTGAGGTGGACGACCCTCATAACAATTGATCAAATGTGGAAACTCACAAAGGGGATGTACTCAAAACTCAAAGTGGAAAGTCAAAGTAGAAAGTCACAAAGGGGAAAGACAGTGGAAACTCACAAAGTGGAAACTCACAGTTGGTGATGTCAGGCGGGGCGAAACTGTCATTCATGAAGACACTGTTGGGTTTTGCTACTTTCAAGTAGACCACGTCGGGGGTGTTTTTCAAGGCAGTCACAGCGTGTTCGTGGCTCACCTCCTCAAGGCAAGCACTGTTCACCTGCACAGAGACAGATATACACACACGTTGTATGGACCACTCGGACAAGTTTACACTTATTGATGTGAGATCAGACGTGAATGTACACATTTGTAAAACACAGTTAAAGCGGCAATCAGCAGTTGAAGCGAAGCGAACTCCTCACCCGTTTTGGTAAAAAGCTGAGGGATAGGCCTGGAGAAATGTAACCACTCAAATTCATAGACAACGGTATGGATGCAAGGACTGAGCATTCATGATATTAACATTATAGTTTTAACCATGTTTTGAGGGGTATAAAGTGCTTGTTTCCATTTACTTATCAACATTGGAGTTAACCCCCTAGAGTCGGTGTCTGCACCCCTGCAGGAATCTAGTTAGCAAAATAAATAAAAATATTATTTTTTTTGGCATTGGATGCATCTCAACCCAAATGCATCCGCTGATGTCGCACTTCCACATCTGCGATAAAAGGTGACAGAGCTAGAGTGGTGTTTGTCATACCATGAGACATCTCGAAAATCTCTTCTCACAAAATTGTCCGAATGGAGCAGGGCTTAGACTCTTATGGGTTGAATAAGCTTATATTTTGGGTTCTGATGGCAGTTGAACTAAAGTTCATGAGGCATTTCTAAGTTATATTCTTCAAGAATAAAGGGGAACATTGAATTAATTCAGAAGTTAAAAAAAATGATGAGGTAGTGCAGATTTCCACTTTAAAGGTGCACCCTCAAAACATATCATACGAACTTTATATTTCAGGGAGCTGCACACTCAAATATGGAAACACATCACAGTAACAGTAACATAAAAAACACAAACGTGTCAAAAAACACTCACCACCAATCCTGTCTCATGGAAATGGTGAAGCCTTAATGCAAGGGCTCTGAGGTACTGATGTATCTGTAATAATGACCATGTATCTAAATGAGTGGAATGAAGGACGATGGAAATGGAAATAGTGATCTTACAGCCAGAAGTTTGTCTCCTATCTGTAGCCTCCCGTCTTTGTGTGCAGCTCCTCCTTCGATGATTTTGGTGACGTAGATGCTGTTGTCCCCTGGGATGTGCTGGTTCCCCACTCCCCCTGCTATACTGAAACCAAGACCTGGACGAGACAAGAGGAGAATTTTCATAACGTTAACCAATCTGTGAAAATAAATATGTATGCTGAAAAAAAATCACACTCACTGTATTAGCATAACAATAATGAAATTCCCATCACCAGCAAACAATGCAATCATGGGGAAAATGTGTTTTTCTGATATGTTTCCTAGGAATCCGAGGCATTCTTCTCTTGCCTGTATAATTATACGGCAATGAGGGATTTTAACTCAAGCTACTTTGCTAAAAAGAGGAAAGAAACAAAACACATCCACACTGCCAGTACTCATGCTACATTCCTTTGACCAGGTTAATCTCAATAAAAGCATGAAATACACATGACAGCTGGTGTTAAACTAAAGTAATGAATAAGAAGGTGAGGTGGTGTGAAATTTAAACAGACATTCACCAGACACTAAACTAGAGTAAAAAAGGATGTTGGGCTGACAATCATAAGCTACAGTGTTATCAAAATAACATGTTTACAGGTATAAATCAGACCTGTCCTGAAACTGTGTGCGCATGAATAAGTATTAAAACTTTACTTGAAAAACACCCATCATTCATCTTTTATGGTGACAAAAAGTATTGGAATAAGGCCATGGTAGTTTCTAAAAGAAATAGCAATGGCGCACTTGATCAAACGTCTCTGGAAGTGTTGCCAAATTTGATCACTTTAACTGCGACATTTGCTGTGTCTGACATTTTCAGAAAAAAAAAAACTATTGCAAAATGTTGTGGACCTGTAAACAGATCATTTGAATTCTATAATGTTTTGCGTTTACTTTTTCCAGAAACAAAATATGCTGCACTGTTAGAGCAAAATACTTGAAATAGTGTATCTATTTACTACTGTAAAGTAGGCTACATCACGAGTATGAAACCATCACAGTTAGAAAAGGTAAAGAATTTATTCTGCAATGATCATGGAAATGAAATTGATAATAGATAGTTAGAAATAGCTATTGTATAATGCAAAAATGCTTTTTTTTGTCTTTTCAGTATATTTTTACCTAAAGTTTGAGGGAAGCTAAGCACATTCCCGCGTCAAGTTTAGTTTTTATAAATGCATTTATAAAAACTAAACTTGACGTGGGTGGGAGCTTATTATTAGGTGGGAGCTTATATTTGTCGTATTTCACACATGTACAAGTTTGTATTATACACGTGTGAATTGGAAATGTGTTTTCTGCATATCGATTTTTCACCTAGTCGTGAAACTTTTGCGTGAAAACTGGAGCATGCATGTTTTGTGGTATACTGTATACTTTAACCTCAATCATAGCTAGTTAGCTAATGTTATACTACATCCAAGGTCAATCTGATGACATCACAATGACGACAAAACGTTTTCCTACAAATTATTTGACTCCTTTAGAAATGTAATTGTATTCATCAGCGCCAATAACAATGCATTGAGTAGCCTAGAACATTCAGTTGGGACTCAAATTTCAAAAACAATATTTGGACGAAAAATGCAACTAATTTTAAACAACTGTTGCAGTGGCTTAAAGGAAGGGATGGAATGGGACAATGCTATGATTGTAAATAGCAGTGTCAAATATCCTCCTCACGCACTTCCATGTTGAGTCTCATTCTCTGCTTTATACACACGAATGATAAACACAGGTGATAATTTCGGAAGCGGGGCTTTTCCGTTTGCGAGAGTGGAGACATCGAATCTGAATGTCCAACAATGAGAAATGTTTGTTCCAGTTAACCGAGATTAGTGACTGAATTTTTCATACACAGTGCATTCAGAAAGTATTCAGACCCCTTCCCTATTTCCAGAATGTTACGTTACAGCCTTAATCTAAAATGGATTAAATAAAATGTTCCTCAATCTACACACAATACCCCTGAATTACAAAGCGAAAACAGGTTTAGACATGTTTGCCAATTTATTACACATAAAAAACAGATACCATATTTGCATAAGTATTCAGACCCTTTGCTATGAGACTGGAAATTGAGCTCAGGTGCATCCTGTTTCCATTGATCATCCTTGAGATGATTCTACAACTTGGAGTCCACCTGTGGTAAATTCAATCGATTGGACATGATATGGAAAGGCACACACCTGTCTATATAAGGTCCTACACAGTTGACAGTAAATGTCAGAGCAAAAACTGTCCGTAGAGCTCTGAGACAGGATTGTGTCGAGGCACGACTAAAACATTTCTGCATCATTGAAGGTCCCCAAAAACACAGTTGCCTCCATCAGGAAAGGAAAGAAGTTTGGAACCACCAAGACTCTATCTAGAGCTGGCCGCCGGGCCAAACTGAGCAATCGGAGGAGTAGGCCCTTGGTTAGGGAGGTGACCAAGAACCCGATGTCACTAGGACAGAGCTCCAGAGTTCCTCTGGAGATAGGAGAACCTTCCAGAAGGACAACCATCTCTGCAGCAGTCCAACAATCAGGCTTTTATGGTAGAGTGGCCAGACGGAAGCCACTGCTCAGTAAAAAGCACATGACAGCCCGCTTGGAGTTTGCCAAAAGGCACCTAAAGACACTCAGACCATGAGAAACAAGATTCTTTGGTCTGATGAAACAAAGATTTAACTCTTTGGCCTGAATGCCAAGCGTCAAGTCTGGAGGAAACATGGCACCATCCCTACGGTGAAGCGTGGTAGTTGCAGCATCGTGCTGTGGGGATGTTTTTTAGCGGCAGGAACTGGGAGACTGGTCAGGATCGAGGCAAAGATGAACGGAGCAAAGTACAGAGTGATCGTTGATGATAACCTGATCCAGAGCGCTCAGGACCTTACAACAGGACAATGACCCTAAGCACACAGTCAAGGCAACGGCTTCGGGACAGGTCTCTGAATGTCCTTGAGTGGCCCAACTAGAGCCCAGATTTGAACTCGATCGAACATCTCTGGACCTAAAAATAACTGTGCAGCAACGCTCTCCATCCAACCGATCTGCAGAGAAGAATGGGAGAAACTCCCCAAATACAGGTGTGCCAAACTACAACAAAGTACTGAGTAAAGGGTCTGAATACTTATGTAAATGTCATCCGTTTTTTATTTTATAAAATGTACACATATTTTAAAAAAAAACTGTATTTGTTTGTTTTTGTGGGGTATTGTGTGTAGATTGATGAGGGAAAAAAAATATTTAATCAATTTTAGAAAAAGGCTCTAACCTAACAAAATGTGGAAAAAGTCAAGAGGTCTGATTACTTTCCGAAGGCACTGTATATACACAAAAGTATGTGGACACCCCTTCAAATTAGTAGATTTGGCTATTTCAGCCACACCCGTTGCTGACGTATAAAATTTAGCAAACAGCCATGCAATCTCCATAGGTAAAACATTGGCAGTAGAATGGCTTTATTTTAAGATGGTTTTATCTTAATAATAATGATCGCGCTTATCAGGTAGCTAGCGCGAGCTAACGTTTCCACGTGGCTTGAGTAATCAGGTAGCTAGCTAACGCTGAACAGTCTACTTTTGGGCCCTACTTTGGGCCTTGAAATGTGTGGAGTACTACGGATGTGACAAATGAAAACATTTCTTAATGTTTAAACTGCCTTTATGGATTTCCAGCTCAAACTATAAGACAAATTCATAAAATTCCACATGAATTTACAATGCTGCTGCCAGAAACAGTTTGGGTCTCACGGTGCGTCCCATTCAGATGGTTAAGCATTGCACCCGTTGTACTATTACTGTACCTCAATTGCACCTCGCTAAGTTAGCACTTCTTTCTCATTTAACTTCTCAAAGTATTGCCATACAGGACTTTGTTGCTGTGCTTTGTTGCCATTTTTCCAACTGTTATCGATGATGACAGTTATCCTTGACTCCTTGCACATCGACTCCCGATGTCGACTCCCATTTCTGAGTGTCAAGATTCAATTCCACTAAGAATAGACTGCTAAGATTCTGGATTTTTGGAACGGAGGAGACTGATTAGTTGCCGTACTTCTGAGAACAAACCCTTCAAATCTTTCATAGCGAGCTAGCGAGGGACGGAGAGAGAGCCGGGGCGCACAGTATAAGCAGGAAGGCCACCAGGCAGGCAGACAGAAAGGTGCACTAGGTCTACAGTCCCTTCAGAAAGTATTCATACTGACTTATTCCACATGCTGTTGGGTTACAGCCGGAATTAAAAACGGATACATAAGTATTCAGTACTTTAACAGTGATTAAAGCTGTGCGTCTTCCTACTTAAGTCTAGCTTTGCACAATTGGATTGTACAATATTTGCACATTATCCTTTAAAATTCTTCAAGCTCTGTCAAGTTGGTTGTTCATCATTGCTAGACAGCTATTTTCAAGTCTTGCCATAGATTTTAAGCCGATTTAAGTGAAAACTAACTAGGCCACTCAGGAACATTCAATGTTGTCTTGGTAAGCATCTACAGAGTATATTTGGCCTTGTGTTTTAGATTATTGTCCTGCTGAAAGGAGAATTTTTTGTTTTTCGTTTAGATATTTTTCTTAAGGCGATTGACACTCCCTAGCATCACACGGTGATACCATTTTCAATATTGAATAGCTCCCCATGTGTTAGTGCTAGAGACGTTTCTTGTAGCAGCTGCAGCTCAATCCCCTCTTTACAACGACATAAATCTTGTGAAAGCGGTCTTTTTATACACGAGAGGATCCGGACAAGAAAATGTCACGAAATTGTCTGTAAAATCTGAACCATTTGTGCTACAAACGAATAAGTCCACACCAACAAAAGATGACTCTCACGAGCACCAGTGTCGGTTGTTCTGCTCTACAACATCCACAAGCTTTACAGCAGAACTGTCTCGGATGTCGTAATTTTGAAGCGGTGTTCTTCCAAAACCAACTGTCCAGACTGAACCGTTGGAGCTACAAACTAATATGTCACCAATAAAAAGGGTAGGCTCTAACAAATATGAAAGTGTTGGTTGTTTTGCTCTACAACGCACAAAAGCTTCAGGGGAGTCGTCTGAAGGTAACCTAGTACCGGGCTGTAGAAATGGCACAACGTGCATAGGGGGTAAAATAACAAAGGTGTTACGAATAACGGTAACAAACATGGGTCTAAAAAGTTTTTTTTTTTCCAGAGTTCTCTCAGATATAGGACAGACACTTCAAAACTCTATTTCTTATGATTTATTTTTGACCATCTGTGTTGCAATGTACAAATGTGTTATTCAATGAGTTTCTATGGGCTACAGCAGGAAAGGCCAAATTCAATGTTAAATCTTTTTTTAAATGTTTTATACGTACAGGGGTCCTAAAATTCAAATGCCTAAATTGTCAATTTTATGACCATCTTAAAACAATTCCATATGTTAGCTTAGTAGATATTGCGATCTAAGGGCTTAAACATTTTAACGTTCACACCCCTATGGAGTACACTACCTTTGGGCCCTGAAATGTATGGATCACACTACCTTTTGCCCTGAAATGTATGGAGTACACTACCTTTGGGCCCTATAGAGAAGTAAGGGAGACCGGGGACAATTGTAACACTGGTCAATTGTAATCCATCAATTATTTAAATTGAGGAAGCCTTACTTTTTTTTGCCACCTCTCAGTTTTGATTATTGACCTGTAGAACATAATGCATGTATCTAAACATATAATTTTTTATCAGTATAGTTGATGACAATTATTGTTGTATGTTCTCACAAGACTAATTTGGAAAGAGTTCTATGCTTGAGGTTAGGTGTAACGCAATGCTGTACGTCACCCCTTACTTAAAATGATATAAGTAATTACATAGACACCTTCACATATTTATATAAAATGTAACTTATTTACATCAACTTTGGTAGTGCAACCAAGATAATACTTCAGAAAAATGTACACTTTTTTAACACTAATGCAAAATATAATATTTTGGATACTCTGTTCTGGGCAAGATAAAAGAAAAATGTCAACTTAGTGTATTATCATCCAAATATCAGTTAAAAAAAATGCTTTACCATTGAAGACAGTGTTACAACTGTCCCATATACAACTAACCATGGTCATTGGTGGCACCGAGAAATACGAGGCCTGGCTAGCAAGCCAAACAGCTTGTTAGCTAGCTTGTCAGTTGACTGTTAGCTAGCCAAAATACTTGTTTTGATAGCTACATCTTATCATCTGAGGCTTTAAAAGTGTAATTATACTTTGATTTAGAGATTAAAACAAATCATTTTTTTAATGCTAATTAGCAAATGCAACAACGACTGATAATGATAGAGCACGTCACAAATGTACATTTTTTGTGTGACATTTTGAAATCACTACTGTTAAAGTAAATAAGATTTTAAGAAACAACTCCAAAATAGTCTCTCCTACACTACCTTTGGGCCCTCTAAAAAAGCTTAATGTAGAATTAACTCTGTAGTGTGGGTAAGTGTGTTGAATTAAATGTAACACTATTAGTTGATTTAACACTTGTGATGTTGCTGTGTACCTTTGGGTCCTTTCACTAGCTTGATCTCCATCACCTTCTCGGAGACAGGCTTCCTCCGGCGGACGTAGAGGCGCACCAGCGACCCGGCCTCCTTCAGAGCTTCCACCGCCCGACTGTGGGTCACGTCCCGCACGTCCGCCTCATTCACCCGCAGGATGACGTCGTTGACCCTTCACCGGGGTGAAGAGGAATGACAGTTAAAGCCAGGGTGGGGTCCCATAATCCCATCATAATTTCAGCCAACTCATTATTTAAAGGACAAGTTCAGTACTTTACAACTTAAAGTCAATTGGTTCCTCAGTTTGTAGTGACTGTTCGAAGAAAAACGAACCATGGATTACAGTTTCTATTGGCCCATAGACTACTTTCAGGGTGGGGAACCATCATGTTGCGAAAAACTGAACTTCACTTTTAAACCCTGCAGGTGTAATGCATTATGATGGAGGTATAATGCTTTGTAACACTTGTCATGAGCATGTACGACCCACTCATATTTTCCAGTCACAAGAACTGAAGGTAAATTACCAGTTTGCTTCAAATTACCAATAATTTCAATTGACAACCAAATTCAAATGACAACAAAAACAAACAATCGAGTAATACACTTACTTTGGGTAAGAGTGGACCTTTATTTTGGCTGCCATGTCTAGAAGAGATCTCAGTGACTTTGAAAGAGGAGTCTCAAAGGAGCATGGGGGTTTAAAAACGGTGTCTCTCTCAGTCACCAGATCTCAACCCAAATAAACAATTATGTGAGATTATGGAGTGGCACGTGAGACTGTTTTCCAGCAGCATATACAAAACACTGAATGATGGAATTTATTGTGGAAGAATTGTGTCGCATCCCTCCAATAGAGTTCCAGACACTTGCAGAATCTATGCCAAGAGACATTGAAGCTGTTCTGGCAGCTGGTAAGGGCCCAATGCCCTATTAACACACTATGCTGGGGTTTCCTTTATTTTGGCAGTTACGTGCATGTATGTATATAAAATGACTTGAAAATGACCAAGAACATCAGGAAATATCTCAGATATCCCTCTTTACCTTTCCAAATTGACTAGATGAAATGGAACTGACCCTGTACCCCTTTGAGCTTTCTCAAACTTGTGCAACCAAAACCGACATCGGGTGCCATATTTGCCCCCCCCCGTCGATGGAGAATGTCACACTGGCTCACGTCCGCTATTGTGACTCTGGCTTATCTTGGACACTTGTCAATGGCTGTATTAAGTTCTTCTGCCGGGGACTAGTGTAATATTGATGAGGTGGTGAAAGCACCCAAGCACTCTGACCCTGTGGGTGTGTCTGTGGGGTCCACAGGGAAGCTTGTGTCTGTCAGTGACAGTCGGGATATTGAATTATGCTACCTGCCAGGGTGTTACTGTTCAGGGGCGTGTTCAGTCGGGCACAATATGAACCCAGGTCTGCAATTTGCAACAGTCACCCTCTCAATGCTCCTCTTTCTATGCTGTGCTAGTAGTCTGCGTGAGTAATATCCTGGGTCCTATCCACACAAACGTATTACTCTTCTAAGACCCCAGACAATCTGGGATCATTTAGGGATGCCAAACTGACGGATGTGCACATGTAGGCTACACGTTTAAGCAGTGGATCTGGAAGTGCGTAGCCTACAGATCCAAAAGATGAGACAAACAGACATACAGTACCAGTCAAAAGTTTGGACACTCATGCAAGGGTTTTTCTTCATTTTTACTATATTCTACATTGTAGAATTTAGTAAAAATTCATGTAGTAACCAAAAAAGTGTTAAACAAATCAAAACATATTTTGATTCTTCAAAGTAGCCACCCTTTGCCTTGATGACAGCTTTTCACACTCTTGGCATTCTCTCAACCAGCTTCATGAGGTAGTCACCTGGAATGCATTTCAATTAACAGGTGTGCCATGTTAAAAGTTAATTTGTGGAATGTTTCCTTCTTAATGCATTTGAGCCAATCAGTTGTGTTCTGACAAGGCAGGAGTGATATACAGAAGATAGCACTATTTGGTAAAAGACCGAGTCCATATTATGGCAAGAACAGCTCAAATAAGCAAAGAGAAATGGCAGTCCATCATTATTTTAAGACATGAAGGTCAGTCAATCCGGAAAATGTCAAGAACTTTGAAAGTTTCAAGTGCAGTGGCAAAAACCATCAAGCGCTATGATGAAACTGGTTCTCATGAGGACCGCCACAGGAAAGGAAGACCCAGAGTTACCTCTGCTGAAGAGGATAAAGTTCATTAGAGTTAACTGCACCTCAGATTGCAGCCCAAAAAAATGCTTCACAGAGTTCAAGTAACAGACACATCTCAACATCAACTGTTCAGAGGAGACTGCATGAATCAGGCCTTCATGGTAGAATTGCTGCAAAGAAACCACTACTAAAGGACACCAATATGAAGAAGAGACTTGGTTGGCCAAGAAACACAGGCAATGGACATTAGACCAGTGGAAATCTGTCCTTTTGTCTGAGTCAAAATTTGAGATTTATGGTTCTAACCGCCATGTTTTTGTGAGACGCAGAGTAGGTGAACGGATAATCTCTGCATGTGTGGTTCCCACTGTGAAGCATGCAGGAGGTGTGATGGTGTGTTTGGATGCTTTGTTGGTGACACTGTCAGTGATTTATTTATAACAGGACAATGACCCAACACACCTCCAGGCTGTGTAAGGGCTATTTGACCAAGAAGGAGAGTGATGGAGTGCTGCATCAGATGACCTGGCCTCCACAATCACCCGACCTCAATTGAGATGATTTGGGATGAGTTGGACCGCAGAGTGAAGGAAAAGCAGCCAACAAGTGTTCAGCATATTTGGGAACTCCTTCAAGACTGTTGGAGAAGCATTCCAGGTGAAGCTGGTTGAAAGAATGCCAAGAGTGAATAAAGCTGTCATCAAGGCAAAGGGTGGCTACTTTGAAGAATCAAAATATATTTTGATTTGTTTAACCTGTTATGGCTAGGGGGCAGTATTTTCACGGCCGGATAAAAAACGTACCCAATTTAATCTGATTATTGCTCCTGCCCAGAAACTAGAATATGCATATAATTATTAGCTTTGGATAGAAAACACTCCAAAGTTTCTAAAACTGTTTGAATGGTGTCTGTGAGTATAACAGAACTCATTTGGCAGGCCAAAACCTGACAAGATTCTGTACAGGAAGTACCCTGTCTGACCATTTCTTGGCCTTCTTGATTATCTCTATCCAATACAGGGGATCTCTGCTGTTACGTGACACTTCCTACGGCTCCCATGGGCTCTCAGAAGGCGGCAAAAAGCTGAATGATATCGAGGCAGCCCCTGGCAGAAAAACATTAGCGCGTTTGGATAGTGGCCAGTCACAGTACTATGAGACTATGAGAGGGGATCCCATGCTTTTATTTTCTCTCTCTTTTGTACGTAAACACGCTTTCCCGGTCGGAATATTATCGCTTTTTTACGAGAAAAATGGCATAAAAATGTATTTTAAACAGCAGTTGACATGCTTTGAAGTACGGTAATGGAATATTTAGACATTTTTTGTCACAAAATGCGTCGTGCGCGTGACCCTTATTTACACTTCGGATAGTGTCTTGAACGCACGAACAAAACGGCGCTATTTGGATATAACAATGGATTATTTTGAACCAAACCAACATTTGTTATTGAAGTAGCAGTCCTGGGAGTGCATTCTGACGAAGAACACCAAAGGTAATCAAACTTTTCTAATAGTAAATCGGAGTTTGGTCAGGGCTAAACTTGGTGGGTGTCTAAATAGCTAACCGTGATGGCTGGGCTATCTACTCAGAATATTGCAAAATGTGCTTTCACCGAAAAGCTATTTTAAAATCGGACACCTCGATTGCACAAAGGAGTTCTGTATCTATAATTCTTAAAATAATTGTTATATTTTTTGTGAACGTTTATCGTGAGTAATTTAGTAAATTCACCGGAGGTTTGCGGGGGGTATGCTAGTTCTGAACGTCACATGCTAATATAAAAAGCTGTTTTTTGATATAAATATGAACTTGATTGAACAAAACATGCATGTATTGTGTAACATAATGTCCTAGGTGTGTCATCTGATGAAGATCATCAAAGGTTAGTGCTGCATTTAGCTGTGGTTTTGTTTTTTGTGACATTATATGCTAGCTTGAAAAATGGGTGTCTGATTATTTCTGGCTGGGTACTCTGCTGACATAATCTAATGTTTTGTTTTCGCTGTAAAGCCTTTTTGAAATCGGACAGTGTGGTTAGATAAAGGAGAGTCTTGTCTTTAAAATGCTGTAAAATAGTCATATGTTTGAAAAATTGAAGTTTTTGTATTTTTGAGGAATTTGTAATTCGCGCCACGCCTATCATTGGATATTGGAGCAGGTGTTCCGCTAGCGGAACGTCTAGATGTAAGAGGTTAACACTTTTTTGGTTACTACATGATTCCATATGTGTTATTTCATAGTTTTGATGTCTTCACTATTATTCGACAATGTAGGAAACAGCAAAAATAAAGAAAAACCCTTGAATGAGTAGCTCTGTCCAAACTTTTGACTGGTACTGTATACCTAAAGGTCTTATGTAAGCCAATTCAGAGTATATAACGAACAATTACACAATGTGTCAGTATGTGTGTACAGTCGTGGCCAAAAGTTTTGAGAATGACACAAATATGAATTTTCACAAAGTCTGCTGCTTCAGTGTCTTTAGATATTTTTGTCAGATGTTACTATGGAATACTGAAGTATAATTACAAGCATTTCATAAGTGTCAAAGGCTTTTATTGACAATTACATGAAGTTGATGCAAAGAGTCAATACCCTTCTTTTTCAAGACCTCCGCAATCCGCCCTGGCATGCTGTCAATTAACTTCTGGGCCACATCCTGACTGATGGCAGCCCATTCTTGCATAATCAATGCTTGGAGTTTGTCAGAATTTGTGGGTTTTGTTTGTCCACCCGCCTCTTGAGGATTGACCACAAGTTCTCAATGGGATTAAGGTCTGGGGAGTTTCCTGGCCATGGACCCAAAATATTGATGTTTTGTTCACCGAGCCACTTAGTTATCACTTTTGCCTTATGGCAAGGTGCTCCATCATGCTGGAAAAGGCATTGTTCGTCACCAAACTGTTCCTGGATGGTTGGGAGAAGTTGCTCTCGGAGGATGTGTTGGTACCATTCTTTATTCATGGCTGTGTTCTTAGGCAAAATTGTGAAAAACTGCTATTCGAACTCAATCAGCATGACAGAGTGATCTCCAGCCTTGTCCTCGTTAACACTCACACCTGTGTTAACGAGAGAATCACTGACATGATGTCAGCTGGTCCTTTTGTGGCAGGGCTGAAATGCAGTGGAAATGTTTTTGGGGGGGGATTCAGTTCATTTTCATTAATTGCAATTCATCTGATCACTCTTCATAACATTCTGGAGTATATGCAAATTGCCATCATACAAACTGAGGCAGCAGACTTTGTGAAAATTTTTATTTGTGTCATTCTCAAAACTTTTGGCCACAACTGTACCTGTGTGTGTGTATTCATTAGGGATGTGACAAATGTAAAAAATGTTATTTATCGGTTTTCAGTTAAAACAAAAAAGAAAAAAAAAATTTTGGTTGGAAACAATGAAAGCTTACCTTAGTGGTCAAATGATTGCGTTCACCAAAAAGAAAAAAAGAAAACAGAAAAAATTAAGACGTTTACAGAACGTATCCTGAGCCTAGACAGGCTATATGCTCTTCAAAAAACACCCAGTGATACTAGCTCACCAACTATGTCAATCTGCCACATTGCATACAATTGCACAAATAAATGACAGTGATGGTATGCCCACCTGTGACAACAATGAAATAGACAATGTCAAAAACGTATATTCTAATTTATATCAATCAGAATACATTGGAAACACACCCCTAATTGAAGCACACTACCCACCGCTTCCGTGTATATTACTCGCCAATGTCCAGTCTCTAGATAACAAGGTAGACACAATTAGGGCAAGGGTTGCCTTCCAGAGAGACATCCGGGACTGTAACATTCTCTGTTTTTACGGAAATATTGCTCTCTCGGGATATGTTGTTGGAGTCGGTACAGCCACCGGATTTCTTTATGCGTCGCGCCGACAGAAATAAACATCTCTCTGAGAAGGAGGAGGGCGGGGGTGTATGCTTCATGATTAGCGACTCATGGTGTGGTCATAACAACATACAGGAACTCAAGTCCTTTTGTTCTCCTGACCTAGAATTCCTTACAATCAAATGCAGACCATACTATCTCCCAAGAGAATTATCTTCGGTTATCACAGCCGTTTATATCCCTCCTCAAGCCAATACCCCAACGGCCGTCAATGAACTTCACTGGAAACCATATATCCTGAGGCTCCATTTATTAAAGCAGGCCAAAACCTGAGAAGATTCCATGCAGGAAGTGGAAATCTGATTTGTGGAATCACCTTCAACACTTTGCCTATGAAACACACCGTGAGCTAGGATTCATTTAGCACTTCCTAAGGCTTCCACTAGATGTCAACAGTCTTTACAAAGTGGTTTGAGTCTTCTCCGGTAAAAACTGACCGAACGAGAGGCCTGGAAAGTTGGTCATAGGGGGAGGGCCATTACTACTATGACGCGGGCGCCCGTGGGTACACTCTCGTTCCGAAACGTTTAGTAAGACAATGCAATCGTCCGCCTTGAATATTATTGAAGCTCTGATTGAAAAAGGCCCTAAAGATTTATGTTATTCAAAGTTTGACATGTTTGAACGAACGTAAATATATATTTTTTGCACATTCGTGACGACAAGTCCCGCGCGCCTCGTACATTATGAGTAGCCTTCGGAACGCGCTAACAAGAAGGAGCTATTGGGACATAAATTATTAACTTTTTCGAACAAAACTACATTTGTTGTGGACCTGGGATTCCTGGAAGTGCCTTCTGATGAAGATAATCAAAGGTAAGGGAATATTTACAATAGTATATTTGATTTTAGATGGTTCCAAGATGGCGCTAACCTGTATCGCCTAGCCTATTTTTCTGAGCATAGCACCTCGTGTATTGCAAAGTGTGATTTCCCAGTAAAGTTATTTTTAAATCTGGCAATGCGGTTGCATTCACGAGATGTTAATCTATAATTCTTTGAAAGACAATATTACATTTGAACAATGTTTTCGAATAGTCATTTTGTAAATTGTAGTGCTGATTCACCGGAAGCATTTGAGGGAAAATATTTTCTGAACGTCACGCGCCGATGTAAAATGCTGTTTTTATATACACTGCTCAAAAAAATAAAGGGAACACTTAAACAACACAATGTAACTCCAAGTCAATCACACTTCTGTGAAATCAAACTGTCCACTTAGGAAGCAACAGTGATTGACAATAAATTTCACATGCTGTTGTGCAAATGGAATAGACAACAGGTGGAAATTATAGGCAATTAGCAAGACACCCCCAATAAAGGAGTGGTTCTGCAGGTGGTGACCACAGACCACTTCTCAGTTGTTATGCTTCCTGGCTGATGTTTTGGTCACTTTTGAATGCTGGCGGTGCTTTCACTCTAGTGGTAGCATGAGACGGAGTATACAACCCACACAAGTGGCTCAGGTAGTGCAGCTCATCCAGGATGGCACATCAATGCGAGCTGTGGCAAGAAGGTTTGCTGTGTCTGTCAGCGTAGTGTCCAGAGCATGGAGGTGCTACCAGGAGACAGGCCAGTACATCAGGAGATGTGGAGGAGGCCGTAGGAGGGCAACAACCCAGCAGCAGGACCGCTACCTCCGCCTTTGTGCAAGGAGGAGCAGGAGGAGCACTGCCAGAGCCCTGCAAAATGACCTCCAGCAGGCCACAAATGTGCATGTGTCTGCTCAAACGGTCAGAAACAGACTCCATGAGGGTGGTATGAGGGCCCGACGTCCACAGGTGGGGGTTGTGCTTACAGCCCAACACCATGCAGGACGTTAGGCATTTGCCAGAGAACACCAAGATTGGCAAATTCGCCACTGGCGCCCTGTGCTCTTCACAGATGAAGCAGGTTCACACTGAGCACATGTGACAGCCGTGACAGAGTCTGGAGACGCCGTGGAGAATGTTCTGCTGCCTGCAACATCCTCCAGCATGACCGGTTTGGCGGTGGGTCAGTCATGGTGTGGGGTGGCATTTCTTTGGGGGGCCGCACAGCCCTCCATGTGCTCGCCAGAGGTAGCCTGACTGCCATTAGGTACCGAGATGAGATCCTCAGACCCCTTGTGAGACCATATGCTGGTGCGGTTGGCCCTGGGTTCCTCCTAATGCAAACAATGCTAGACCTCATGTGGCTGGAGTGTGTCAGCAGTTCCTGCAAGAGGAAGGCATTGATGCTATGGACTGGCCTGCCCGTTCCCCAGACCTGAATCCAATTGAGCACATCTGGGACATCATGTCTCGCTCCATCCACCAACGCCACGTTGCACCACAGACTGTCCAGGAGTTGGCGGATGCTTTAGTCCAGGTCTCGGAGGAGATCCCTCAGGAGACCATCCACCACCTCATCAGGAGCATGCCCAGGCATTGTAGGGAGGTCATACAGGCACGTGGAGGCCAAACACACTACTGAGCCTCATTTTTACTTGTTTTAAGGACATTACATCAAAGTTGGATCAGCCTGTAGTGTGGTTTTCCACTTTAATTTTGAGTGTGACTTCAAATCTAGACCTCCATGGGTTGATAAATTGGATTTTCATTGATTATTTTGGTGTGATTTTGTTGTCAGCACATTCAACTATGTAAAGAAAAAAGTATTTAATAAGATTATTTCATTCTTTCAGATCTAGGATATGTTATTTTAGTGTTCCCTTTATTTTTTTGAGCAGTATATAAATATGAACTTTAGCGAACAAAAAATGCATGTATTGTATAACATGATGTCCTAGGAGTGTCATCTGATGAAGATTGTCAAAGGTTAGAGCTGCATTTAGCTGTGTTTTGGGTATTTGTGATGCATGCTAGTTGCTTTGAAAATGGCAGTGTGATTATTTTTGGCAGGGTACTCTCCTAACATAATCTAATGTTTTGTTTTTGCTGTAAAGCCTTTTTGAAATCGGACAACGTGGTTCGATTCAGGAGAGGTGTATCTATAAAATGGTGTAAAATAGTCATATGTTTGAGAAATTGAAGTTATAGCATTTATGAGGTATTTGTATTTCGCGCGACGCGATTCCACTGGCTGTTGACTAGGGTGGGACGCAAACGTCCCACTGGCCCAGACAGGTTAACAAAGCAAATTTGAGAACAAGGCTACCTAAATTCTATCAGCATATTGATGGTAGCACTTGTGTGGGCAATACACTGGATCACGGCTACTCTAACTTCCGCGACGCATACAAGGCCCTCCCCCGCCCTCTCTACTGCAAATCCGACCAGGACTCCATTTTGCTCCTACCGTCCTATAGGCAGAAAATCAAACAGGATGCACCCGTGACCGGAACTATCCAACGCTGGTCTGACCAATCGGAATCCACGTTTCAAGACTGTTTTGATCACGAGGATTGGGAATGTTCTGGGCAGCCTCAGAGAATAACATCGATTTATGTGCTGAATCTGTGAGTGAGTTTATAAGTAAGTACATTGGAGATGTTGTATCCACTGTGACAATTAAAACCTACCCTAACCAGAAACTGTGGATAGATGGCGGCATTCGCGCAAAACTTAAAGAGCGAACCACTGCATTTAACCATGGAAAAATGAATGTGAATATGGCCGAATATAAACAGTGTAGTTATTCCCTCCGCAAAGCAATCAAACATGCGAAATGTCGGTATAGGGACAAAGTGGAGTCGCAATTCAACGGCTCAGACACGAATGTGGCAGGGTCTAGAGGCAATTACGGACTACAAAAAGAAAACTAGTCACGTCACGGACACGAACGTCTTGCTTCCAGACTTAACATCTTCTTTGCTTGCTTTAAGGATAATACAGTGCCACCGACGCGGCCCACTACCAAGGACTGCAGGCCCCCCCTCTCCTTCTCCATGGCTGACGTGAGTAAGACATTTACACATGTTAACCCTCGCAAAGCCCAGACGGCATCCCTAGCCACGTCCTCAGAGCATGTGCAGACCAGCTGGTGTGTTTACGGACATATTCAATCTCTCCCTATCCCAGTCTGCTGTCCACACATGCTTCAAGATGGCGACCATTGTTCCTGTACCAATGAAGGCAAAGATAACTAAACTAAATGACTATTGCCCCGTAGCACTCATTTCTGTCATCATGAAGTGCTTTGAGATACTAGTCAAAGATCATATCACCTCCACCTTACCTGCCACCCAAGACACACTTCAAGTTGCATACCGCCCCAATAGGTCCACAGACGATGCAATCGCCATCACACTGCCCTATCCCATCTGGACAAGACGAATACCTATGTAAGAATGCTGTTCATTGACTACAGCTCAGCATTCAACACCATAGTACCCTCCAAGTTCATCATTAAGCTTGAGGCCCTGGGTCTCAACCCCGCCCTGTACAATTGGGTCCTGAACACCCTGACAGGCTGCTCCAGGCAGTAAGGTAGGAAACAACATCTCCACTTTGCAGATCCTCAACACTGGGGCCCCACAATGGTGCGTGCTCAGCCCCCTCCTGTACATCCTGTTCACCCATGACTGCGTGGCCATCCATGACTCCAACTCAATCATCAAGTTTGCAGACACAGTAGTGGACTTGCTTACCAACAACGACGAGACAGCCTACAGGGAGGAGGTGAGGGCACTCGGAATGTGGTGTCAGGAAATCAACCTCTCACTCAACGTCAACAAAACAAATGAGATCGTGGACTTCAGTAAATTGCAGAGGGAGCACCCTCCTATCCACATCGACGGGAAAGCAGTGGAGAAGGTGGAAAGTTTTAAGATCCTCGGCGTACACATCACGAACAAACTGAAATGGTCCACCCACACAGACAGTGTGGTGAAGAAGGCACAACAGCGCCTCTTCAACCTCAGGAGGCTGAAGAAATTTGCCTCACAAAATTTTACAGATGCACAACTGAGAGCATCCTGTCGGGCTGTATCACTGCCTGGTACGGCAACTGCACCGCCCACAACTGCAAGGCTCTCCAGAGGGTGGTGCGGTCTGTAAAACACATCACCGGGGGCAAACTACCTGCCTGCCCTCCAGGACATCTACAGCACCCGATGTCACAGGAAGGCCAAAAAGATCATCAAGGACAACAACCACCCGAGCCACTGCCTGTTCACCCCACTACCATCCAGAAGGTGAGGTCAGTACAGGTGCATCAAAGCTGGGACCGAGAGTCTGAAAAACAGCTTCTATCTCAAGGCCATAGACTGCTAAACAGCCATCACTGACACAGAGAGGCTGCTGCCTACTGTCATGACATGGCCCTATTTGGGTATAGCTAGTGGCTTCCCCCTCTCTCCCTCCTACACCCAGGTTCTGTTATTCCAGGTTGTAAATTCCTTGAGGAGACTCTCTCCTCCTGGCCATGCAGTATATAGAGAGAGAGTTTCACAGTAGAACAAAGGAACTTCTACATCACAGAACTTGAGAACTGAACAATATCCATGTTTTGGAGAATGTGTAAACGGTAGGTGGAGAAGCCAGCTACGACCCGGTCCATTTTGTTTCATGTTTGTAACCTCATGAAAGAAAATACAGCCACATAACCATAACTCTGTTATACAGGTGCCTCCGTTATGAGGTTTGTGTCTAATAATTGTATAAAATGAATGAGTAAAGATGAAACTATTTGTGAAATGATGTAAGGTGATGTTAAACCTTTTAATGAAAGAGAATTGTATTCCCTCTAAAGTTTAACCAAGTCATTGGCCCGTCCCCGTGAGCACAGACATGATCTGGTGTCATGGAACAGCCCTTTTCTACTGTTGTGAATAAAACCCCCAACTGAAGAAATCCTCTTCATACCTCGGTCAGCTGAGGGGGCAAAGGTTTGAGTAGAGACCACAAAAACCTCAGTATAAGCTAAGGTTGTGATGGTTGTTGAATTCCTAACCATACCACGTGGAGCACTGGCTACACGGCGGGAAATGGTTAAACTCTGAGACTATCGATCCCAACAGAATAAGATCAAATCTTAAATACTAATTACTAGTCTGCAGCTAGAAATTATGTCAACCTGGGATGCGAAGACCGACAACTGCTGAAACATCTTTTCTATAAGAATATTTCTGAATGGTACTCTGAAGTATCCATTCTAACCACACAAGACTTCAGGGAAGCAGAGAGACGCTCGGATAAACTTTCCGACAGAGAGACAGACTTTTCCAATAGAGATCACGACGACACACTGAGCGTAAATATAAATTGATTGCAATTATTCCCGAATGAGTGAGCGTTCATGTGCAAAGGATTAGCATTTCAATTAATATAATTATCAACTGTGTAGTGACTCCTTTTTGTCTTTCCCGCCCTTCTCAGTCCACACCCACTTCCCTTCGTTCGCCAAGCCGACATTTTGGCTTAGCCCACTAGGGAACCTCCCCTATCATTTCCTTGTAACCATATCTACTGTTTGTGTGTTTATGCATTTCTGTGATTATTTATTTAGTAAATAAATGATTAAGACAATTGATGTATGGATGATTCATTGTAAAGGCTGGGTTTGTGCAGATAACCAACAATTTACGACATTTGGAATGAGACTAACGTGAGGTAAAGAATAATTAATTCATTAGAATTGATCAGATATTAAAATATCTGAAGAGTTATATTAGGAAAATTATAACTTTGTAAACTGAAGATTTTCCTTGGTGCTCTGACTTCCTAGTTAATTACATTTACATGATTAGTTTAATCACGTAATAATAATTACAGAGGATTGATTTGATAAAATAACAGTCTTCACTTTAATGATGCCAAAGACACAACATATTATGACGCCCCGTGCGAGGAATCTAAAATAGAATTGGACTTTGCTGTTGAATTATATATACAGTGGGGGAAAAAAGTATTTGATTCCCTATTGATTTTGTACGTTTGCCCACTTAAAGAAATGATCAGTCTATAATTGTAATGGTAGGTTTATTTGAACAGTGAGAGACAGAATAACAACAAAAAATCCAGAAAAAAATGCATGTCAAAAATGTTATAAAATGATTTGCATTTTAATGAGGGAAATAAGTATTATATATATATATATATATACAAATTGTGCAAACAGAATAGTACAAACAGACTGCTTTGTATACAAATTGGTTGCGTGTGTGATTCCATTTGAACAAGCTATTTAGAAGCGCCAACCGGTCATGTGTCGATAGTCATAGCAATGAGTTGTAAATTCCAGATTTAGTCCGCTAGGCCAAACGGTACGATTTCTGTCGGTCAATATTAATTTCTAGAGAAAAGGCATAGAGCTAGTAAGGTTAGAAATTAGAGGATAGATCTGTTCGGCGTCCGAGCCGAAGTATTCTGTCCGCCTACCGCGCTAAGCCAGTGTGGGTAGGCCACAGGCGTATCTGTATTTATGTACCGTGTCACTCCGGTCAACATCATGCTAGCAAAGTATGCCGAATGGGCTAATGTGAGACATCACTAGTAAACCCCCCCTTTCCATGGTGAAGGGGACCCTATTTTGTGCTTGGAAGTGAGATTTCTGTACAAAGTAGGATTAGCTTGCACGAGATGCTAAGCTAACAAAGGGAAACAGTATTTTCTTTTTCCTGTGTCACGTTGAAATTCCTCCGCCTTGCGCGACGGAAGTCCCGGCCTTTGTACTTCCATTTGATTTCAGCTTTCTGCGATCACTGGTGGTGAAGAATCGCTAGTATATTTCTTGAAAAACAATTAGGTGACAACCAAACCTGGATCACGTTAAGATATCTAGCCAATCGCAATTGACTGGATATCAATGGCTCATTCAATTTAATTAACAAGTGAAATTGCCAGATTTACCTTTCAAGTGGATCTTTTAAATAATATCCAAATTGATTGGGTTTCTACAATGAGACAATTTAAACTTTTTCCACGTTCAACCTAGATGAAGTGACGCTCTCGGGTTAATTTAAAGTTTAATTTCCAGATAGCCTATACAGGTTTGATTTATCATTAAAATAGATCAATCAGTAAAATTTGCTTTTGCAAAGCACATTCAGTAAACCCCAGTACTGACGGAAGTCCTGCCTCCAGCGGGAATCCCATGTGGCTTTGGCCTTAGGGAGAAGTGAATCTAGTGGTGAATGTACCCTAACATTTAAACTACTGGTTACTTTCGTGATAACCCAGACAATCCCAAGTGCTTGGTTATCATCATCTCATTTAATTTAATAAGTTAAATTGTCGAACATACCTTTCTAGGTTCTTCCAATTAAATGAGACATTTTAAACTTTGCAATAGTAACCTAGATGAGCCAACTTCCAAGGTTAATTTAAAGTTTAATTCCCAGATAGCCTATCCAGGTATGATTAATCATTATCATTGATTAATTAATTGTATTTGCTTTTGCAAATTCATTCACGTCCAACTCCCACAGTACTGATGGTTCATTAATGTCTATAAATAGATTAAAATCGTCTTTGCAGCTCCCAACGTATTCCAAAACCAAACTTTAGAAAATTCGGAAAAACATTTTTCCTTTGAAATGTTCTAATAATGTGCAAGCTATCAGAGGGGGTAGTCCCCACTCGCCCGCTAATTAGTGAACCTCCACTGATAAATGGATTGATCTCTGACCTCAGCAGCGATACCAACCCTAATTATGCCATTAGCGGAAAAACAGCAGACAACAACGCTCTCCAAAATCAACCATCGGGCGCAGGCCTCGTAAAGGTTCTCTCCAGTCTAACCCTGATGTCTTGCCATCCGAGATGGGCATCAGTCTAATACCGCAGTGCACAGCTGAAGCACGAGCAGGTAACGGTAGACATAAAGGGACAGGTGGGGAGAACCGGGAAACCAATGACAAATGCAGAAAAGGGAAAGATTCTGCTAGCTATGGAACTGCGGTTGAAAACCGAACAATTAAATGTAATTGCAAAAACTTGTGATGACGAACAAGCACAACATTTTCAACAAAATCGTCTTCTACAGGAACAAAATCATATTCTACAGGAACAACTCGATTTAGCCAAAACTAAATATGATGATGTCCACACCAAACCAGATAAATCTGAAGAGTTATCTACAAACAGGCGCACTCAACTTGATAACATGCATGCAGTTTTGTTAAACGTTACTCAAAGTAACAAGGTTCTACTCAAAATGCTGCAGACCAAAGACGATCAGTTAATGAACACAATGACTAAGTTGGATGAAAAGTCAGCAGCACTAATTGAAGTCGCTGACCAAATGAATGACGAGAGAACTCAGGTGATGATGGAAATATTGATTTCTAAGCAAGCGGAGGAAATCTCATCACTGAATCTCTCGCTCCGTACTCAGGACCTCTATCTGCAAACAATGACAGAGAAGTTTGAGACCGAAAGGAGCAAGTGCGACATTCACGTGTCCAAAAGCAGTACTCTAAGTGCTCAAGTGGACTCTGCAATGCAGCAGAATACCACCCGTATCCTTTTTGGATATAAATATGAACTTTATCGAACAAAACATACATGTATTGTGTAACATGAAGTCCTATGAGTGCCATCTGATGAAGATCATCAAAGGTTAGTGATTCATTTTATCTCTATTTCTGCTTTTTGTGACTCCTCTCTTTGGCTGGAAAATGGCTGTATTTTTTTTGGTGACTAGGTGCTGACCTAACAATCGTTTGGTGTGCTTTCACACCTTTTTGAAATCGGACACTGTGGTTGGATTAATGAGAATCTTATCTTTAAAATGTTGTATAATACTTGTATGTTTGAGTAATTTTAATTATGAGAGTTTTGCTGTTTTGAATTTAGCGCTCTGCACTTTCACTGGCTGTTGTCATATCGATCCCGTTAACGGGATTTCAGCCGTAAGAAGTTAAACCCCCCCCGAATCTGGTGTATCCCAATTGCTACACCTATATCGTTTTTTTTAAGGCACTGGACACCATGATAGAGTTTATGGAATAAAAAAACACAAATCTATAAAGCCATACAGCAAAAAACAAAAGAACTAGGGGGTTTGGGCCTCTCACTTTCAAAAATATTATTGGGCCGCAAACATTCGTAATATGTTTTGGATTCAACCTCAAGACTAACTCCAGAGTGGGCAATCATAGAATCTAAATCCTGTATGGGCATATCATTAAGAACTATCTCTTCCACACTCATTTGACAGAATTGAAAAAGTACAATGCTTGTCTTTTATAATTTAGTCAGATATACTTGGATATGTAGTGTAGTGTTTGCTTATCTTGCCAATGAAAAAGTAATTAAAGTAGTTGGCAATATCAGTGGGTTTTGTGATGAATGAGCCATCTGATTCAATGAATGACAGATTCGAGTTTGCCCTTTTCCCCAAAATTTTATTTAGTTTAGTCACATAATTTCTTAATTTGCAGTACGTTTGCCAATCGATTGGGCTGCCAAACTTATTTGCCATACCTTTTGCCTCATCCCTCTCAACCATAAAATATTTCAATTCCTCATCAATCCAAGGGGACTTAACCTGTTAGGGCTAGGGGGCAGTATTGACACGGCTGGATAAAAAACATACCCGATTTAATCTGGTTACCACTCCTACCCAGTAACTAGAATATGCATATACTTATTACATATGGATAGAAAACACCCTAAAGTTTCTAAAACTGTTTGAATGGTGTCTGTGAGTATAACAGAACTCAAATGGCAGGTCAAAACCTGAGAGATTCCTTTACAGGAAGTGGCCTGTCTGACCATTTCTTGAACTTCTTTTCCATCTCTATCTTTTACTAAGGATCTCTGCTCTAACGTGACACTTCCCACGTCTTCCATAGGCGCTCAGAGCCCGGGAAAAAACAGAATGTCGTCATTCCAGCCCCAGGCTGAAACACATTATCGCCTTTCTCAAGTGGCCGATCAAGGGACTCTGGGCTTATGCGCGTGACCCGACCGCCCCCGCCTTTGTGATTTTTTCCTCTGTTTGCCGAAAAGGAGATTCCCTGTCGGAATATTATCGCTTTTCTACGAGAAAAATGGCGTAAAAATTGATTTTAAACAGCGGTTGACACGCTTCGAAGTACGGTAATGGAATATTTAGAATTTTATTGTCACGAATTGCGCCATGCGCGCGACACTTCTTTACCATTTCGGATAGTGTCTGGAACGCACAAACAAAACGCCGCTATTCGGATATAACGATGGATTATTTTGGACCAAACCAACATTTGTTATTGAAGTAGCAGACCTGGGAGTGCATTCTGACGAAGACAACAAAAGGTAATCAAACTTTTATAATAGTAAATATGATTATGGTGAGTGCTAAACTTGCCGGGTGTCTAAATAGCGAGCCCGTGATGCCTGGGCTATGTACTTAGAATATTGCAAAATGTGCTTTCACCAAAAAGCTATTTTAAAATCGGACATAACGAGTGCATAGAGGAGGTCTGTATCTATAATTCTTAAAATAATTGTTATGCTTTTTGTGAACGTTTATCGTGAGTAATTTAGTAAAATGTTAGCGAATTCCCCGGAAGTTTGCGGGGGGTATGCTAGTTCTGAACGTCACATGCTAATGTAAAAAGCTGGTTTTTGATATAAATATGAACTTGATTGAACAAAACATGCATGTATTGTATAACATAATGTCCTAGGTGTGTCATCTGATGAAGATCATCAAAGGTGAGTGCTGCATTTAGCTGTCTTCTGGGTTTTGGTGACATTATATGCTGGCTTGAAAAATGGGTGTCTGATTATTTCTGGCTTGGTACTCTGCTGACATAATCTAATGTTTTGCTTTCGTTGTAAAGCCTTTTTGAAATCGGACAGTGTGGTTAGATTAACGAGAGTCTTGTCTTTAAATAGCTGTAAAATAGTCATATGTTTGAGAAATTGAAGTAATAGGATTTTTAAGGTTTTGAAAATCGCGCCACAGGCTGCAAGTGGCTGTGTAAGAATCACTACAAAACGTATTGTATGACCTCTTTAACTTCTATGGGCTACGTGGGACGACGCTATGACAACAAAATGTCATAATTCAACTTTCTCAAACATACAACTATTTTACACCATTTTAAAGATACACTTCTCCTTGATGTAACCACATTGTCCGATTTCAAAAAGGCTTTACAGCGAAAGCAAAACATTAGATTATGTTAGGAGAGTACATAGACAAAAATAATCACACAGCCATTTTCCAAGCAAGGACATGTGTCAATAAAACACAAAACCCAGCTAAATGAAGAATTAACCTTTGACGTTCTTCATCAGATGACACTCCTAGGACATTATGTTACACAATACATGTATGTTTTGTTCGATAAAGTTCATATTTATATCCAAAAACAGCATTTTACATTGGCGCGTGATTTTCAGAAAATGTATTCCCACCAAAACTTCCGGTGAACGTGCACATCAATTTACAAAAATACTAATCATAAACGTTGACAAAATATATAACAATTATTTGAAGAATTATAGATAGACTACCCCTGGATGCAACCGCTGTGTCAGATTTTAAAATAGCTTTACGGAGAAAGCACATTTTTCAATATTCAGCCATCACGGTGAGCTATTCAGACACCCGCCAAATTCGGGGCAACCTAAACTCAGAATTAGTATTAGAAATATTCTCTTACCTTTGCTGATCTTCGTCAGAATGCACTCCCAGGGCTGCTACTTCCACAAGAAATGTTGTTTTTGTTCGAAATAATCCATATTTATGTACAAATACCTCCGTTTTGTTCGTGCGTACAGATCACTTATCCAAAGGCATAACGCGCGAGCGCGGAACGAGAGACGAAAAGTCAAAATGTTCCATTCCCGTACTTAGAAGCATGTCAAACGCTGTTAAAAATCAATCTTTATGGTATTTTTAACGTCAAATTGCGATAATATTCCAACCGGACAATAGCGTATTGTCGTGTCTTTGGTTATGCCGGATTAAGTGATATGACATGCTAACCTATAAAATTCCTTCTCTAATTAATATTACCTGATTAAGCTAATCATGTAAATGTAATTAACTAGAAAGTCGGGGCACCACGGAAGAACGTTTATAGAGCCGTTATCTTCCGAATAAACTCTTAAAATACTTAGTAATACTTTACATTGGTAGCAGTCAATATTAACCCTTATCTTATTTTCAGTCTCATAATGAAAGTTGTAAATTCTTGGCTATCTTCACGAACCCTGGCTAACAAGTTGAATCAGCAATACCAAATTGGGTTTAATTATTTATTTACTAAATACCTAAACTAATCACACAGAATTACATATACACAGAATACAAATGATGTCATACAGAAAACGTCCTGGTGGACGGAACCTGTATGATGTCTGGTTACACAAAGGAAGGGGGGTTGGGCTTGAATGAAAGAGCGGGAAGATTTAGGAACAAAGAAACAGCAGCTATGCTATCGTAAATACATTATCTTATGCATTCTAAATTACCGCCCATTTGGAAAAGGAAAATGCAATAAATATTTACTCTGAGCTGCGCTTCGGTAGATTGGTCGTAGATGCTGGCCGGGTTGGCCAACAGATCTTCCTGTCCTCGGAAGAATGTCTCTGGTGGTAAATTGTATACGTGGTGGTATCTTCGTCCGTCTGTTAGACTGGATCCGTCGCCCGTCCTTTCCTAGCCCCCGTCTACAGCAGCCGCTGCTAACTCAACGGCTAGGAAGTATCACTTCTGTAGTGAATAAGCTCAAAGTTCATACCATTCGCCACCAAAGCTCACGCCGAGGTTGGCTTAGTTCTGTACTTGACATGTGTCCTTCTAACGTAGAGGCTGCAGACCTCACGTACTGGAACCACCGTGGTTATCTTTTCGTCAAAGGCTTATATAGTGGAGAGGAGGAAGGATGTGTTTCATCGTTTATAACCCCTGTCTCTTCACAGGGGTGGGCCACTGATCAAGCAGGGCACTTTCCTTATGAAAACACAATTCTCTCATTTGGAAGCTAAAATTACATTTAATCTCCTAACAAACAATTTCAATATCAAACATTTCAATTGCATAACAATTCCATGTGACTCTGATAACTAGAGGGTGTATACTTTCCCAGGTACAGTTTATGTCATCCTGTCATCACTCATAATGTCTCAGATGACAACCGAACTGACATACATACTCATTACGTTCCCAGGCATATTTCCAACTGGTTTTATTACCAAAATATGGTTCCTTTTCCCCATTTGTTTGATGTTCCCAGACTCTCTATATTTAACACAGGCTATTCAAGTCCTTCAGTAGGGTCAGAGAGGGGAAGGGAGAAAGGTATTTATGGGGGGGGAGTCATAAACCTTACCCACAGGCCAACGTCATGACAGTCCCCCCATGTTGGGTTCAATTTTGCGATTAAACTGCATGTTGTAAACCAACATAAAAATGAACGTGGGTTGTGGATCATCGTTGTGGTCCCCATCTGGCGGTCGACCCGGGTAGGGTGTCTGCAAATGAAGAAGTCCGGTCCAAGGCTGGGCAGCAGATGTCCAGTTGGTGGTTGCTATTGCAGTCCCCCCTCTGGTGGTCGACCCGGGTAGGGTCTCTGCAAATAAAGAAGTCCGTTCCATGGCTCGGCAGCGGATGTCCGGATTGGGATCGCCGTTCCGGACCCGTCGTCTGGTCGTCCAGACTGGAATATCTGGGCAGTAACTTAGGCAGATGTTAACAACGCACGCACACACACTCATGAAATATATCATTACATTTCCTCCCAAATGAGCGGCGTTGTGGCACTAACTGATGGTTGTATGGGGGAGTTGTTTATGGCTTTATCACTTTCTATGTGCCGAAGAAAATGAAACAAAATGAATGAAAGCATAAACAAAACAAAATATAGTTATGCCACCTTAATCATCTAATTGGACTGTATTCTATCTACGTCCATGGTCTTGTCAAAATGACCCTATCATGGCATTGTCTAATGTCATATTTAGGGCTTTCCTAATTTGCGGGGTGGCGCTTAGGGTACTATCCTAAGTTGACAACTATATGATAAGTCTACAGCTGTAAGGCACTAGTTTTGGGCAGTCTACAGGGATGACCTATGGACTTCTGGTTAGAAAACTGGTGAGTGCTGTAGAGTCAAAGGCCTAGAAGTAAATGTTCAACTTTAGTAAGGCTGGTATTTTGCTTGGACCCTTAAGTGATCCTAGCATAACCCTAATTGGATGTTCCGTTGTGCATGTGCGTTTATGCTTACACAATCATGCATGTCAAGGGAAGAAAACCAAGTATACTGGCAGATTACAACTTGTTCAGAATGAGTGTGATGTAGTTAGGTAATTTTCAGGTCAATGCCTGGAGGTCAGTCAGAATTGGTGTCAAGGGAGTCTGTAGTAGTTTTTCTACAAGTCACTGTGTCTTCCACTATTGTAGTGGCAGTAGGTATGAAGTCTATTTCATAGCTATGTTATCCACGGAGGAGCTAACCTCACGACGGAAGTACTCTAAGTATTAGACCAGTCGTACGTGGTGTGATCATGGTTCATGACTTCTAATAATTTTCCTCCTGAATGGAGGGTCCTATTTATTAGTGACATGTGTGTTAACCATTGGAAGAGTGCACTGGAGATTCCCCTCCACGCGTTGCACTCTGAGTGACTCCTATGTCGCTATTATCAATAGCAATTTAACTTGTGAGGTTACTAATCCTCTTACTGAGTGTTGCTGGACTGACTGTGGTATTGGTACTGGTATTCAAGGGGTCCAGTTGTCCTACCGATTTATTCTGAAATATTATCTACCGGAACACATGATTGGAGCATATTACTAGTTGTATTGTAGTTGAACCTACACATGGCAAGGAATGATTATTGTTGCCATTTGTTTTGGAGGTGGACAAGTCCATTGGACTTCCTTTACGACCAGTGTGGTACACCTCAGTACTATCTTAGATGTGTTCTAAGATAATCCCCGTCTAGGGGCCTGTCTGCTCCTCACTGTTCTCATAGGGGAGTTTACAACTAGATTTGATTTATGCTCTGGTGGCCTCGTACGGTGTTGTCCGTAGTCTCGACCCCCCCACCGGCCTTTGTGTCTCGGGACCCCCCCACCAGCGGGTGGTGTTGGTGTCCGAGGCGCAAACGAAAAGGTCGGACCCTATGTACGAGTTGTCAGTGGCCGCGTTATTATGAGAATGGCTGTAACCTTTCAACCAAATCTCTTGGTGTTTGTGCTTCAAAGCACTCAGTGGCTGTCGAAGTATGTCAGTCACCACCGCGTCCGCGTGTGGCAACCTCTTCAGTACCTGCAAACTGAGACAAGGATATCGGTCTGTGATATCGCAAAGTGTTTCACCAGTGGGAGTCATCGGGTCAGTTGCTGGACTGACGCCATTAGTGTCATTGTAAGGGTTGACAGTCCCCCACAAAGCAGAAGGTGTATCATCGGAAGCAGAGTATACTCTGCGCATTGATGTTTTTCTTGCTGAGACGGCCGCAGTGCTTGCGGAAGTGTCCGAAGGGCAAGAGAAGTTAATCTCAACTACCGTATTGCACGACTGCAAGGAGGAGGGAAGTTGCTCATTCACAGAGACAGCTGGCTCGAAATCATGAAAAGAATGGTCAATCAGATTGGCTGATGGAATGTGTCGAGATATCGTAATATCTCCTTGGATCGGATTCTGCACCAAGAGGTTTCTAAACGTCTTTTTCCCAAGGGGTGCTTTCGACAGATACCCCTCGTGAATGACTGCGTTGCAGCTAGCGTTAGGGGAAGACAGTTTGGTCAGTGGAGAAGGCACTGTGGCCTGTGACCATACCTGGTTGGTTTTCCAATCCATCAATGGGAGTAATCGATCCATCAAGTCTGCTCCAAGTAGCAGGGGTACAGTTTCGAGGCTGGTAACATACACAGGGTGAACGAGCGATACGTTCTTGAAGTGTAGTTTCAGCATGACTCTCAACGTGAGAGGTGAGGTAGTCTGAGTGACCCCTCGAAGTGTAGTTTCGCATCGTTGCACTTTTAACCAACGTTTAGTTGGCTTCAAAGCCCTTTTGAGATCATCAAACAATGTTTGAGAGATAAGTGATATTGTCGCACCCGAATCAATTAGCGCATGATAAGTTAAGCAGTCCTCCAGGACTGTTTCCAGGTATGGCCGTTTAGATTCGTGGTTAGTGGACATATTCCCCACAAATTGGAGTGGTCGTTCGCAACGACGTGATGTGCCCTTTCTGTTCAAGGTGGAAGCAGATTGACTTTTCCGATTTTGAGTGGGCTTGGCTTTAACGAAGCGTTTGACCTTTTTCTTCGCAACTTTTGTATCAGAGTCTACAGACAAAGCCCGGGGGCTTGTTTCTTGATCAAGCGGGCCCTGTGTAGGGTCTTGAATGAGAGCGGGAGAAATTTGAGCTTTAACGTCCTTGTTATGGGTGTTAATTTCTGCGGACCTGGTGTCCGGTAATTCCCCGTCTAGTCCTTGTGACTTATCTTTTACCCTTTTCTCAAATTGTTCTCGCTTTAGTTCTTCCCGTAGTGGGACTTCTGGAGAACATTGGTCTACGTTTTGATCGTCCTTCAACCCTTTGTTACCCTTGTGCTCTGACACTTTGTGTGGGTTAGGTGCAGGAACGTAGCGAACAGGTCGATTGTAGCGGTAGTCGTTTTGAAGGCGACGTACTTTACAGTTATTTCGACCGCGGCGGTTATTGGAATCATGGTTTCGTGGTAGAAACTGTTGTTGTGCGTCAGCTCTCGACGCTCCAATACCTGATAATGCACCCTCTAACTGGAGTGAGTGCTCCTGGTCAAACTTCAAAACCGAGTGGTCAGGGCTCTTAGCGTTGCGAGCTTTTGATGCCTCAAAAGCTGTGCTTGCAAGCTCTCTGAGTTGTAAGATAGGCAAGCCAACGTGGGCTGCAGGGCCCAAGTAGGTAATGAAGGTGGGATACATGTTCGACAGAAACATTTGTTTGAATGGTAACAGCTCTTCCATTCCTGGTTCCGTGAGTAGGCCAAAGTAAGCTGAACGAAGCCTATGATAGAAAGCTTGTGGGTGTTCGTTCCGAGCTTGTTTGACCGTGTTAGCCAGTGAGCTATCGTGTTTGCGAGTCGCAGAACCACTGAATTCTAATATCAAAGCTGTGGCAAGTTTACCGTAGTCATTTATCACGTGTTGCTGTTGTAGACGAATGAACCTTGTCACGTGTCTATTCGACATTCGCTTCAACAGGTAAACCCTGTCAGAACCCGTAGCGTTCGGGTAGCCACCCAACGCGTCCTCTATGTCAGCTAGGAACGTCTCAGTATCGTTTGGCTGACCTGGAACGGGGTCAAAGGTGGGGAAATTCTTGACGAGTTTGTCAAGGTATTCCGCGCCAAGTGGGCGGAGAGGGTTGGCTTCATCCTGTGGAGAAATTGGGGCCGACAGGCCAAGAGGAGAAGCCAAGCTTTAGCTTTGTTGGCCAAGAGGCTCCATATTACTCAGTGCCGAATGGCCAAGAGGAGAAGACTGAGGGACACATGATGGAGGCAATGTCTGAAACCTATCGTCTTCACTCCTCTGAGTACCGGACTCCGGTTGCTTGGATGGGTAGTCATGCTGTAGAGCGTGACCATTCTGGACTTCCTCCAGATGGTACCTAAGGGTGGTCGTCTGCTGCATTGCAGAGTCCACTTGAGCGCTTAGAGTACCAATTTTGGACACGTGAGTGTCACACCTGCTCCTTTCGGTCTCAAACTTATCTGTCATGGTTTGCAGATAGAGGTCTCGAGTACGGAGCGAGAGATTCAGTGATGAGATTTCCTCTGCTTGCTTAGAAATCAATATTTCCATCCTCATCACCTGAGTTCTCTCATCATTCATTTGGTCAGCGACTTCAATAAGTTCTGCTGATTTGTCATCCAGCTTTGTCATTGTGTTCATCAACTGATCGTCTTTGGTCTGCAGAATTTGGAGTAGAACATTGTTACCTTGAGTAACGTTCAACAAAACTGCCTGCATGTTATCAAATTGTGCGCTCCTGTTTATAGATAACTCGACAGATTTATCTAATTTGGAGTGGACTACATCGTATTTAGTTTTGGCTAAATCGAGTTGTTCCTGCAGATGACGATTTTGTTGGAGAGTTTGTGCTCGTTCATCGTCATAAGTATTTGCATTTACTTTTAATTCTTCCGATTTCAAACGCAGTTCCTCGGCTAGCAGAATGTTTTCATTTCCTGCTTTTGTCAATAGTTGCTCAGTTCTCTCCACCTGTGCCCTCATGTTAGCCATGTCTTGCACGTGCTTCAGCTGTGCACTGTGGTATTGGACCGATGCCAACCTTTGATGGCGATACATAAGTGCTAAAGTGGAGAGAACCGTCACAAAGCCTGTGTTTGATGGTTGATTTTGGAGAGCGTTCGCAATTTCGGCTGTGTTTTCGCTAATGTCATAATTAGGGTTGGTATCCCTGCTGAGGTCAGAGATCGATCCTTTTATGGGTTGAGGTTCACTAATTAGCGGAGGAGTGGTGACCACCTCCTTTGGTAGCTTGCACATTATTAGAAAAATTTTGAGGAAAAATGTTCCTATTTTTTTTTCAATGTTTGGGTTTGGAAGCTGCAAAGACAAGTTTAATCTATTCATAGATGTTGACGAACCATCAGTACTGTACCAGTAATGTGGAAGTTGGACGTGAATGAATTTGCAAAAGCAAATTGAATTAATTAATCAATGCCAATGATTAATCATACCTGGGTAGGCTATCTGGGTATTCAACTTGAATTAACCTGAGAGGTTGCATCATCCAGGTTAATATGGGAAGTTTAAAAGTGTCTCATTTGATTGCAAGAACATTAAGGTATGTTCAACAATTTAACTTATTAAATTGAATGAGATGATAATCCATACAATCTCCATTGATTGGATATCATAAGTGTAAACAGTAGTTCAAATGTTGGGAACACTCCCCACTATGGTACACTTCTTCCTTGGGCCGAAGCCACATGGGATTTCCGCGGGGGCGGGACTTCTGTCAGTACTGGATTACTGAATGGGTTTTGCAAAAAACTAATTTTACTGATTGATCAATTTGAATGATAAATCAAACCTGTATAGGCTATTTGGGATTTAAACTTGAATTAACCTGAGAGGTTTATTCATCTAGTTTAATGTGGAAAAAGATTACAATGTCTCATTTAGAAAACTCATCAATTTGGATATTATTTAAAAGATCCACTTGAGAATGTAAATCTGGCAATTTCACTTATTAGTTCAATTGAATAAGACATCGATATCCGTCTGGATATCACGAGTAACGACTTGAGTGTCACCTGACTAATTCTTCTTGAAGGAAAGTACTGGTGGCTCTTCAGAGGTCCCTGCTGGCACACGCTGAAATCAAACGGAAGTACCCAGGGCGGGACTTTCGTTCCGCAAGTCGGATGAATTACAATGTGGCACAAAACAAAATGGCTGTTTTCCCTTTTGTTAGCTTAGCATCTCGAGCAAGCTAATCCTACTTTTTGCATATTTCAGCATAACATAGGATTCCCTTGGCAAGGGAAAGGTTTTACTCATAACGTATTATGTTCAAACCCTTTTCGGCGATATTTGACGATGTTTTAACCGGAACTCGCGGCAAACAACGAAATGCACCGTGGTCTACTCGCATCGAAACGCGAGAGATACAGAGAGATACTTATCGCTGGTCAAGCTAATCTCTCCTAAATTTCAATCGGATGGCTCTTTGTCCTCGCTCGAGAAATTAATAATGACCTAGCCAACACGCGTCTGAAACGTGCGAGGCAGAAATAGCCCAGCGTTTGGCCAAACGCGCTATTTCTCAGATAGCTTTATCAGCCCTCATACAGAACTGTATAGCTTATGCTCGCCACTGACTACCTCAGAGCACAACACGGAGGCGATTCTCCAGAGCACACACGCACCAATAATTCCGGTCTACAATTCCCATAATGTATATAATAAACTTGGTATATTATGTAATCTGCTTTTCAATTTTATATAGGCTGAATCAAAATGAAAGCTTCATCCTATTTTAGATTCCTCGCACGGGGGCTCCAAATGTCGTGTCTTTGGCTATGTCGGATTAAGTGATATGACATGCTAACCTATAAAATTCTTTCTCTAATTAATATTACCTGATTAAGCTAATCATGTAAATGTAATTAACTAGAAAGTCGGGGCACCACGGAAGAACGTTTATAGAGCCGTTATCTTCCGAATAAACTCTTAAAATACTTAGTAATACTTTACATCGGTAGCAGTCAATATTAACCCTTATCTTATTTTCAGTCTCATAATGAAAGTTGTAAATTCTTGGCTATCTTCACGAACCCTGGCTAACAAGTTGAATCAGCAATACCAAATTGGGTTTAATTATTTATTTACTAAATACCTAAACTAATCACACAGAATTACATATACACAGAATACAAATGATGTCATACAGAAAACGTCCTGGTGGACGGAACCTGTATGATGTCTGGTTACACAAAGGAAGGGGGGTTGGGCTTGAATGAAAGAGCGGGAAGATTTAGGAACAAAGAAACAGCAGCTATGCTATCGTAAATACATTATCTTATGCATTCTAAATTACCGCCCATTTGGAAAAGGAAAATGCAATAAATATTTACTCTGAGCTGCGCTTCAGTAGATTGGTCGTAGATGCTGGCCGGGTTGGCCAACAGATCTTCCTGTCCTCGGAAGAATGTCTCTGGTGGTAAATTGTATACGTGGTGGTATCTTCGTCCGTCTGTTAGACTGGATCCGTCGCCCGTCCTTTCCTAGCCCCCGTCTACAGCGGCCGCTGCTAACTCAACGGCTAGGAAGTATCACTTCTGTAGTGAATAAGCTCAAAGTTCATACCATTCGCCACCAAAGCTCACGCCGAGGTTGGCTTAGTTCTGTACTTGACATGTGTCCTTCTAACGTAGAGGCTGCAGACCTCACGTACTGGAACCACCGTGGTTATCTTTTCGTCAAAGGCTTATATAGTGGAGAGGAGGAAGGATGTGTTTCATCGTTTATAACCCCTGTCTCTTCACAGGGGTGGGCCACTGATCAAGCAGGGCACTTTCCTTATGAAAACACAATTCTCTCATTTGGAAGCTAAAATTACATTTAATCTCCTAACAAACAATTTCAATATCAAACATTTCAATTGCATAACAATTCCATGTGACTCTGATAACTAGAGGGTGTATACTTTCCCAGGTACAGTTTATGTCATCCTGTCATCACTCATAATGTCTCAGATGACAACCGAACTGACATACATACTCATTACGTTCCCAGGCATATTTCCAACTGGTTTTATTACCAAAATATGGTTCCTTTTCCCCATTTGTTTGATGTTCCCAGACTCTCTATATTTAACACAGGCTATTCAAGTCCTTCAGTAGGGTCAGAGAGGGGAAGGGAGAAAGGTATTTATGGGGGGGGGGGGGGTCATAAACCTTACCCACAGGCCAACGTCATGACAGTATTCATTCAAGAAGAAAAAGAAGGAACGGCGTGCTCGCGCAGATCCAATCCCTTCGTTGCCAGGCAGACCACTCAGTAACTGAATTCCTATTATCTGCCCAGTGACAGGAGAATACTCAAACCACTTTCTGGAGGCTTTAGACAGCCAATGGAAGCCTTAGGAAGTGCAACGTCACCCCACAGACACTGTAGCTTCGATAGAGAATCAAAAGAAGAACTACAATTCTCAGACTTTCCACTTCCTGCTTGGATTTTTCTCAGGTTTTTGCCTGCCATATGAGTTCAGTTATACTCACAGACACCATTCAAACAGTTTTAGAAACTTCAGAGTGTTTTCCATCCAAGTCTACTAATAATATGCATATTCTAGTTTCTGGGCCAGAGTAGTAACCTGTTTAAATTGGGTACGTTTTTCATCCGGCCATGAAAATACTGCCCCCTAGCCCAGACAGGTTAACACTATATTAGGCCCAGCCTTTGGAACTTTGGATTTCCTAGATATGGCTACAATATTGTGGTCAGTACATCCTATGAATTGTAATACTGCTTTAAAGCAAATTTCTGCAGCATTAGTAAAGATGTGATCAATACATGTTGATGATTTAATTCCTTTGCTATTTTTAACTACCCTGGTAGGTTGACTTACAACCTGAACCAGGTTGCAGGCACTGGTTACAATTTAGCCATTTAAAAAAAAGTGGTTCTGAATATGTTGTTGCGATGACCGCAACATCGCCCCCGTTGGCATTTCTGTCTTTTCGGTAGTTGTTATAGCCATGTATTGCTGCCATTGTATCACAGATATTATCTAAGTGAGTTCTAGAGATAGTCAGAATATGAATGTCATATGTTACAATAAAGTTATTGACTTCATAAACCTTATTTCTTAGGCTACATATGCTACTATGGGCTATTTTTAGCACTTTTCTGGGTTGCTTTATTGTTTTTAATGCTTTACTGGGAATCTTATCAAAAGTAGACTTGCTCATGTTATTTATATTGGAGCTGATAGTGCACGGTGAGCTGCACACAGTGGACTTCCAACTAGGGAAAGGGGGATACCTAGTCAGTTGTACAACTGAATGCATTCAACTGAAATGTGTCTTCCGCATCCAACAGAGCTACAGTAATTTTGGTACGATGGTACCGGACCTGAAATGATTGGCCGCTTTTTTGAATCTTTCAACGCTTGAATAATTTATTTAAAATCAATTTTCAGAAGTTCTAAGCTAGCCCTCCTGATGTCGTTTGACCCCACATAGACTACGCCAGTGTCAGCTCTCGGCATTTGTCGTAGAACGGTCGGAAGCAGCCGTGTAATGTCCTGTACTCGTGCTCCTGGGTAGTACAGGGTTTTTGCGCTGGGAACTGAGATGTTTCTCACCATAGAGCTGCCGATGATGACAGCTGGTGAAACAGCCGATATAAGTCCTTACCCACTGATTGGAATAGCAAAGATATAAGCAAATGCCTGTATGATTGCCAGACACCTGATTTTGACACTGGAAAAAACCCAAACCGACCATCTTACAATCAATGTGTTAATAGCACGTTGCAAAGCCTCACTCTGGAGAAAATGCAATATACACTACGTGGATCAAAAACTTCATTTTATAAAGACATGGAAACCTTTTATTTCTTTTGTTGAAACCTATACCAGTGTCTGATTATGTACTGAGTACACATTTGTACTCATGTGTCTAGATACATACGTGTGTAGATATACATACATAGACTGAACAAAAATATAAATGCAATATTCAACAATTTCAACATTTTACTGAGTTACAGTTCATATAAGGAAATAAGTCAATTCAAATAAATTAATTAGGACCTAATGTATGACTGGGAATACAGATATGCATGTTGGTCACAGATACCTTTTTAAAAAAATGTAAGGTAAGGGCATGGATCAGAAAACCAGTCAGTATCTGGTGTGACCACTATCTGCCTCATGCAGCGTGACATCTTTGCATAGAGTTGATCAAGCTGTTGATTGTGGCCTGTGGAATGTTGTCCCACTCCTCTTCAATGGCTGTGCGAAGTTTCTGGACATTGGCGGGAACTGGAACCCGCTGTTGTACACGTCGATCCAGAGCATCCCAGTGACATGTATGGTGCGTATGCAGGCCACGGAAGAACTGGGACATTTTCAGCATCCAGCAATTGTGTACAGATCCTTGCAACATGCGAAGGAGATGTGTCCCACTGCATGAGGCAAATGGTGGTCACACCAGATACTGACATGTTTTCTGGTCCACGCACCTACCATTTTTAAGGTATCTGACCAACAGATGCATATCTACATTCCCAGTCATGTGAAATCCATAGATTAGGGCCTAATGAATTTATTTAAATTGACTGATTTCCTTATATGAACTGTAACTCAGTAAATATCTTTGAAATTGTTGCGTTTATATTTTTGCTCAGTGTAAATAAAAACGCCTACATGTTGAAGGGTAGGTGATATGTATATTGGCTACAGCCTCATGTCCAAACCGATGCTGACATGAGGGAGGCTCCAGAAAATGTAGCCAAACTTTAATTAAACTTTTAATTGAATAAATATAGGATAAACGCCAGTCATTTTAGATAATAATTAACAATAACGTCTAAAGGCTTGATTCTGTCGACATACTCGAGGTTCGTTCAGATCAAATGGTTACAAGACCGGAGAGTGAAGGACAGTGCCCGAAGGGCACCTCACATCACCCACCTTGAACGTGAGCGGAGGCAGTCAGCATTTGAAACTATTTAACCATAATCTTAATTGTTTAAAACCTGGACGTTTTATCAAATTTTATGAAGCATGTCTTACTTTGTTTCAAAGTAGCCTAGCTAAAATACAACCATAGAATGTTGAGGGAATTATTTCATAAACACTTAATATGATTTTGATTTTCAAAATCAAAGTTATTTTATGGTCCAGCAGCCAAAGGCACAACCCTAGTCATATTAGTAGCCCTAACAACCCATAGTAGTTGATGCATCTTTAGATTTGCCCTTTTTTATATTCTAACCAATATTTTAATCTCTATCACATGAAACTGCTTGCGCATGTGGTGCGCTTTTGAGAGAACAGTGTTTTCCCGCTAATTGCACTTTGGAAGATACGCCTATAGTTTACAGCCATGCGCACATTTTGAGCTTATAATATGAAATAAAACTTTATAACAATTGTAAGGTAAACGGTCTGATCTGATGCATCAGCCTCATTGCTTTTTTACATTGTTTAATGTAGCGTAGACACTGGGAGTCGAGAAGCAGGTGGTAAGTTTAATATAACAAGAAAGAAATACAACGTAGGATTAGCGTCTAGACATGAACAGAAAACAATACTGACTGGGGAAAGAACCTAAGGGAGTGCCAGATAAAGGGGAGGTCCAGGTGTGCCTAATGATGACGCGCAGGTGCGCGTAACGATGAATGCCAGGTGCGCATAGTAAACCGGCAACATCAAATGGAGGGGAGGAGCAGGAGACGATGTGACATTTCATGTGCAGTGGTTGTATGAATTTTGGATTTGTCATCCCAGAACTGTCCCTGAGTCTGTTTTAAACCGTAGACATATAAAGTTAATGTCAAGCAATGAGATGGTTTTCTTTGTGCTTCACTCACCGTTGATTCTCACTCATTGTGGTCTATTTGACAAAAAATATATAAAATCCACAGAATGAGGTTCGGACTTGGTTCATATGCAAAAGTTTCTTGCCCATTCGAAGTGGCTGTATTGGCTAAAAAGCACTGGAAAAGTCCACAACCACCATCTGGGCATTGCACTTTTTTCAAGATGGGAAGGAGCCAGGTGTAGTAAGTACACAAGATCATCGTCTACTCCTCTCTGTTGCTTGTAGGAAAATTGAAGGGGGTCTACAATGTCTCCAACCTTGTTTGGTATGTGGGAGTGGACCAGGCGCCCCTAACGTTTCATTACAGAAACAGGGCTTGTTCCTTTACAGAAAAAGGGCTTGTCCTCTGTAAATAGAAAACAAATTGTGCAGGCTACTTTTATGTCCGTTTTAGATGATGGTGATATTATCTATATGCATGCATCGGCAAACACATTAAACCACTGGATGCTATTTACCATTGTGCACTCAGGTTTATCACGGGTGATAGTTACAAAACTCATCACTGTATCCTATATCAACATGTGGGTTGGGCCTCTCTATCTGTGAGGCGAAAGCAACATGCTCTTTTGTTTATATATAAAGCACTTCTTTTAAAACTACCTCCACATATATCATCATTAATTTCCACTAGATATACTAATTTTAAAACCAGATCACAGATGTGGATTACATTAGAGACTCCTGCGGTCTCCACAGAGTTGGGTAGGACTGCCTTCAGTTCCTTTGCACCTTATTTATGGAACAAACTGCAGATCCAACTTAAGTTAGACACTCTGGTGTCCCTTGCCCATTTCAAAAATGTTATGGAGGATCAATATGATGTTGTCTGTGATTGTTTCTGTTGAATTGTGTCTTTGTTTTGTATGTTTGAAATGTTCTTGTCTGTATGCCTAAAACTGTACATGTCAACATGTTTACACAGGGCACAGCCATAAAAGAGATCCAGGCCTCAGTCTGTTTTCCCTGTTAAAATAAAGATTTAAAAAAATTACGAGAGGTGTTAATGCAACAGGGCGGTAATCATTGAAAACAGCAAGGCAGCTCTTCTTGAGCACTGGGCATACGATGGAACATTTCCACAGAGCTGGCATTGTGTGCTTCCTCAGTGAGCGATTGAACAGCTCAGAGAACAAATCTGACAATTCCTTGTGACAGGATTTCAGAACATGGTTGCTGATGTTACCCTGGCCAATCAATACTGTCAACGCAGTCTCACAGTCCTGCGCTGGAGGTGTCATTCCAATGTTTGACTGATTTAGAGACCACTCCCTCCCTCTGTAGACTTGTAGGCATGGTTAATATTGCTGAAGCAAAGATAAATTGTTTTACTACCCCTTGTAGCAAATTGCTGATACGAAGGCAGCACCTTTCCGTGCGTACAGCTGTTGAAATCACCCAGTATTAATACAGGGGAGTCCGGTGATTGACTATGCGCTACACACATGATGTGATAAAATCTGCTGTGTGACATTGGCTGAGGGTGGAATATATTGATGGGGGGGGAAAAATAGATAGTTACATATTGAAATATTATTTTTGACGCTATATCGTATCATATCCTTTTGACAATATCGCAATATTTATTTTGCGCTAGTCGGCTGTACCAACACTGGTATTTTTCATCCTAAAGATTGTTCACCATCTTCTTTTGAAATAGTGACCCAACATGTTTTCAGTACATTTATTTCTGACTGATCAAAACTCATTTTCTCATGCTCTCTCGTCTCAATGCAGCAGACATAATGTTTGGAACATCAAATGGCAATAAAATGGCAGTATCAATACATATACAAACGCAATAATTAAAATACAAATCATATCAGCACCTAAGTATCGTGATAACATCATATCGTGAGGTCCCTGGCAATTCCCAGCCCTAGTGGAATATAGGGCCCTTAGTGTACAAAACATTTGGAACACCTGCTCTTTCGATGGCATAGACTGAACAGGTGAATCCAGGTGACGTCCCTGGTACCACCATTACCGTACCTCAATTCCATCTGGAAAAGTTTGCATTTCACCACTTCATTTAACTTCTCAAAGTATTGGCATACAGGACTTTGCTGCTGTTGCATGCCCTTCGCTAACATTTTTCCAACTTAACGCATTAGGTATTTGTTTAATTGAAATTGTCCCTTTATGATGATGATCGGGACCTGTTAGTGGTAGTTTTGTGATAACTGCAATGTGACTTTCACGGTTTGGGATTTTTTCTTAACGTTAACGTTTTCATGTTTAAACGTTCACACATCTAATATGTGTGTGTGTTCCTCACTCACCGGAGTCGTCCGTCCTGGGCCGCCGCCCCCCCAGGGATGACCTTGGTGATGAAGATGCTGGGGTCTTCACCGATGTGGGGGTTGTCCGTTCCCCCCGCGATACTGAAACCCAGCCCAGAGTTACCCTGGAGAAACCAAACAAAACATAATTCACTACTTTCCAAGACACACAAACACACTTTCTCCATAAGCATCTTTATGTCTTTGAAAAGCGCTATATAAATCCCATGTCAACTATAACAACAATTACAAACTGCTACTGCATACAACAGATTTGTTTGTGCAGTCTTGCCTACTCCTAAGGTTTATTGTTACGCCACTGTTTGTGCGGTCTTACCAAGTTTTACGGTCATGCAAGACGAGTTGGCAAGACAGCACAAAACAGATCTGGGACCAGGCTAATTTCCAAATGGTCAACAAGCATTTACAACAAAGTGGCAGTATTATCACACGATAAAACACACCAAACCAGTAGGAGCACACAGAGTGCGTTGTTACTTAGAAATGGCAGCGGGCGCAGGGGATAAGAGCTCCCAGGGAGACAGCTTGCGGAGAGGCGAGCATTTTTTATTTTCGCTATGCTAATAATACCGTGCACTTGAGAGTACAGCTGAAATGGGTCACGCAAAAGAAAAAAAGGAACATAACAAAAATACATCACCACGGGCGCGTTGGGAGGATTAAGACATGGGGCTACATAATGCAAGAGTGCACAAAGCAACAAAATGCGTATTATGCCAGAGACATGGTCTGAGTCCTAAATGGCACCCTATTCCCTTTATAGTGCTCATATATTGGGAATATGGTGCCATTTGGGATCCAACCTTGGAGTGTGTCAGACTTGAGTGGAACATTGGAGAGACTGGAGGAGTGTACTACACAAGAGAGCTGGCTGTTTGATACAGGATAACTTGAGAGGAGAGAACATTATGGTCCTGATGGTGCTGTATTATACGAGCAGTGTTGGGGTCAGTTCCATTTCCACTCAATTCCGAGAGACGAATTGCAATGTAATTACCAAATTGAATAAATCCCCTGAATTATCTGAATAGAAAAATGGAATTCATACAGACCCTGCATACTCGAGCTGTGAGTAGGGCTGTTACGGTGACCGTATTACCACCACACCAGCGGTCACGAGTCTAGACAACAGTCAAATTCCACATAACCGTTTAGTCATGGTAATTAGGCTTCTCTAAGCTCTGATGCTGCTGATAGTCATTAGTCGCCCACCAAACTTGCTAACTGTCTGGTACTCAGCACTATATTGTCCCTCTAATCACTCTGATATCAATGCAAATGTCATTGAAAATCAAATCAAACACTTATACCCTGACTACACCGCTCGCGTTGCAAAATAAATGTAGGAATCTATATTATTCAATTATTGCACCCACACTGTTCGCGCGAGCCAATGAGCGTCTGCGTTGCCAAGGGCTAAAACAGAAGTCAGTTCTATTTGTGACGCAGATCGCGTTGCATGTCCTGCCTCTCCAATCTCCTCATTGGTTTATAGAAGCAGGTACCCACGTGCCATCTCCTCATTGGTTATAACCACGTGGGTGACTGAAAGACAAACGAGGTCGGTGGTGGTAATGCACCTAATTTAGGAAAGTTACCAATCGTAATAAAAAGTCCAGAGAAGAAAAGGTCTGGAAGGAGGAGAGATGACTAGAAACGATTCGGTTGACCATGTTATGTGTGGATTAATTGTCGGAGTAGAGGACCTTGTGCATTTCAGGTAAAATAACAACTCAATGTTTTTATCCCAGGACAAATTAGCTAGCAACAGCAAGCTAGCTAAATAGGACAAATTAGCTAGCAAGTGCAAGCTAGCTAGCTAAATTGCCATAAATGTTTAATGCTTTTCGACCTGTCCCCAAATTACTGTAATTGGTTCAGAGTTTGTTTTGATATTTTAACCTTCATGTCGTGATCGCATTTGGTGTGGGGGCACAAAATACATTTCTGCACGATGGTGCGCACGCGCACAGACGATTTGGGTTCCGTGTTGAGAACCCATGAGCTCATATTGCGCAACATTTCCATAGGCTACGCAATTGCCTGAGAACCTCTATTTAAAAGAGGAGGATACCATCAGCTTTCTATAGTCTAGGCCTACTATATTTATTTCTCAACTTTCTTAACATTAAGCACATTGATTATTTTTACAACAGGAGTATAGCCTACCTGGCTGGCATGAAAATGAACCCCGCGAAAAGCATACTCCATTTACTATTTAAGTGCATAGATGACATGTATTGTTTTCCGCTGCCCCTGTTTTGATACAAGTGCATGATAATGGTCAATTGTAAATCAAAACGAATTTCACACATATATTATTTAGTATATGTAAAGACAATATTAAATCAAGAATAGTGTAATGGCGGACAATATTAGCCTATCACTTGTGAATGACGCCCAGCTTAAGGCAAACAGCGCATTTTGTTTTTGCAACTTTTACAAATCATAGTCGCACATCGCCTAGCCCATAAGCTTATACATTTTAACCTGTTAGGGCTAGGGGGCAGCATTTGCACGTCTGGATAAAAAAAATGTACCCGATTTAATCTGGTTACTAATCCTACCCAGTAACTAGAATATGCATATACTTATTATATATGGATAGAAAACACTCTAAAGTTTCTAAAACTGTTTGAATGGTGTCTGTGAGTATAACAGAACTCATTTGGCAGGCAAAACCCTGAGACATTTTCTGACAGGAAGTGGATACCTGATGTGTTGTATTGACTTTAAACCTATCCCATTGAAAAACACAGGGGCTGAGGAATATTTTGGCACTTCCTATTGCTTCTGAGATCTGACCGAACAAGAGCCATGGAACGATGATGTCCCATTAGACACCTGGCGCGCGAGTTCATGTTGGGTACCCTCGTTCCAATACGTTATAAAAGAGTATGCATTCGTCCACCTTGAATATTATTCATGTTCTGGTTAAAAAAGGCCCTAATGATTTATGCTATACAACGTTTGACATGTTTGAACGAACGGAAATATATTTTTTCCCCTCGTTCATGACGAGAAGTCCGGCTGGCTTAGATCATGTGCTAACAAGACGGAGATTTTTGGACATAAATGATGAGCTTTTTTGAACAAAACTACATTCGTTATGGACCTGTGATACCTGGAAGTGACATCTGATGAAGAGAATCAAAGGTAATGGATTATTTACATAGTATTTTCGATTTTAGATCTCCCCAACATGACGTCTAGTCTGTATCGCAACGCGTATTTTTCTGGGCGCAGTGCTCAGATTATTGCAAAGTGTGATTTCCCAGTAAGGTTATTTTTAAATCTGGCAAGTTGATTGCGTTCAAGAGATGTAAATCTATAATTCTTTAAATGACAATATAATATTTTACCAATGTTTTCTAATTTTAATTATTTAATTTGTGACGCTGACTTGACTGCCGGTTATTGGAGGGAAACGATTTCCTCAACATCAATGCCATAGTAAAACGCTGTTTTTGGATATAAATATGAACTTGATAGAACTAAAAATGCATGCATTGTCTAACATAATGTCCTAGGAGTGTCATCTGATGGAGATTGTAAAAGGTTAGTGCATCATTTTAGCTGGTTTTATGGTTTTGGTGACCCTGTCTTTGACTTGACAAAACATTACACACAACTCTTGTAAATGTACTGTCCTAACATCCTCTAAATTTATGCTTTCGCCGTAAAACCTTTTTGAAATCGTAAAACGTGGTTAGATTAAGGAGATGTTTATCTTTCAAAAAGTGTAAAATAGTTGTATTTTTGAAAAATTAGAATTTTGACATTTATTTGGATTCAAATTTGCCGCTCTTGAAATGCACCTGCTGTTGATGGAGTGCACCACGGGTGGCACGCTAGCGTCCCACCTAGCCCATAGAGGTTAATAAGGTTTGTATCACAACTAAAGCGCCAAATAACTTCTTAAAATGAAGAACATTAATCCGCTTTACAATGGGTGTAGAGCCTAAATGACATACATACGCAGCGCGTGAGTTTTAAGTTTGGGGAAAATAATTTTCACCATAAAAAAAGCACCTTTATAATAAAAGCAATACATGCATAATCACATTTGTGGTCACTTTTGAGAATGGTGTTGTCCTGCTAAAGGAAACATTCGTGTTTAAAGCCTACTGCCTTTATTCGAAGAAATAGCCTAGTAGTTTATCAATATTTTAAGCTAAACGTTCTCATCTGTTGCGTCAGGCTCATTGCTTAAAACAAGTTTTTTGATACTAGTGGAGGTATTCATTTGGAATCTATCGCATCCCACAACTGTCCTAGACTATGTTTGGAATATTTATTTCTCGCACAGAACAGAGTAGCTCAACTTTTGTACTATGGGGATAGTAGATTGACATAGGCTAGCGCTTTTGCTGTTCGTTCGACCAACTCATCTTGTTGGCTTACGAAAAGTAATTGTGGACAGTTCTTCCAATATCTTCAATATGCGCCTCGGAATTGTATAAGTACGTGCACAGTTGTGTCCCCGATGTGTCCATCTTCACTTGTAGCCTGTGAGAAAGACCCTATCACATGACGGAGAGCCATGTGAGTGAAAGGTGCTTTGGCACGCTGACGGGAGAAGGGAATTATAATTATTATATTCAGCCCAAGAGCACAACAGTCACTTTCCGCAAAATACATGGATTTTTTTTAATGGGGCATTACGGCCAGACAAAGGGGATGCAGCCGGGATATTTGAGGCATTATCAAGTGCTTGTCAAATTGTGTGTGAGAGACTGATGAAGTGGGTACAGCCTTCCCAAAAAACAAAGCAGAGATCATGCCGTTCATCAAATTATTTCAAATCCTTGTTAGTCGCATCATGCAGCCTTAGAATGTATTAAAAATCAAAACATTTAGCCCAACATTTGTATCACAAATAAAGTTACATTAATAACTCTAAATTAAGCACATAGTAGTACCTGTGTCTTTGTTAAGCGCTCAACACAAAATAGCAGCATGTGCGCATGTCCCTCAAATTGTTTTGGAGAAAATTTCCTTTCAATATAATTCAGCTATGTTCAATTGTATTCTTCATACTATAAAATAATGACACGGAATTCTAAGTAAATCTTGTCTGCTAAATGAACTAGGGTAGCCCATAGCCATATGGCATAGCCAGATCAGGGCCTAACATAAGGACAACTTGGAGTATGCTATTCTGTTCTTCTGAAATAGACTACATTTTCATCATATCCTGTTTGTTTAGACCTGTTTAAAATAAATAATGGGTTTATTGTGATGGTGTAGGTTATATTAAATGGACTTAAACTTTTTAAAATGTGGATGTTCCAAAGGTCTGTATCAGTGTCTTGTAGGCTCTGTGTGGAAGCCAGGAGATGCTAAATGTGCTTATGTTCATTAACGGTCAATTATCGTGAGACCGGAAGTTATTTGCTTGACAACATTTCATGAACGCAACAGCGCTAGCTGTGAGTGTGTATAATACAAAAGAGATGCAAATTGTACCCTTTGAGGGCCAGCGTGGGTGCAGGCCTTTTCTTCGGGCAAGCAGAAACGCACCCGATTTGACCATATCCTCAATCATAGTCTACAATAAAGACTGATTTGTAAAATGTAGTCTTATTGCTTGGCCGAAGTAAAAGCCTGCACCCACAACGGCCCTCAAAGTGTAAGATACCACCCCCCCCACCACCAATTTGGAGGGCATACCATGTCAGACATGAACATTACACACACGCTACTTTCTAATACAATCGAAAGGACTGTAGTACTTCCATTGTAAGTACGTAAAAGTACTTTACTGTATGTATCTTGTACTGAACCACTTCAATATAGTGACAGAAGAGGACATGTGTTGCTGCTGTGCAAAGAATATGGGTGATTCCCCATATAGTGCATTACTTTTGACCAGGACCCATAGGGCCATTTAGGAAGCAACGGTTGTGAATTAAAACATTTTTTTTAAAGAAAGAGACAGTCCCCTTACCCGTTCGAGCGTGATCTCCTCATATTCATAATCCGCTTCTGTTCCGTTTACCTGGAAGGGGGAGAGGGAATGACACATTTTATCTGCTGAAGTTTGTTAGCTACTAGTGACTACTTGTAACAAGTGACTACTACTAACAGTGACTCCTAAAGAGTCAATGCAGAGCAATGAAGGTTTCACATCTTTCAGAACAAGACATTTCCTCTCCCAAACTGAGCCTTTTTGGTACCTGTTTGTGTTTTCAAGTTCAAAACCTTTATGTCCTCATAAAAGGTACTGTATGTTGAAGGGGAATGTAAAAAAAAAAAGAAAAAAAGATGAGACAAAAGCCTTTCCTCTTCTGTACCACAATTCAAGTGAGATGCACTCGAGCTCTGGAAATACAGAATTTTCAAAAGGAAGACCACCAAAAAATGTGCAACATTTGATGTTACTTCACCTGTGCTATAGACAGTGAGAAAGCCAGGTTGTGTTTGAGATTGACTATATTCCAGTCAGGCTGCACAGTGCACCAGATGTTTAAGTATTTTAGAATGCTATAGTAGTCTGCTGCGCGGCCTGCACAGCCCGACCGTCATGTATAATAGTCCATCTAAAACGCTCCAGGGTGAAGTTTCCGCTAGATCTAGGATCAGCTTCCTCACCCCCAATCCTAACCATATTTTAGAGAAAATGCAAAACTGACCCAAGACCAGCATCTAGGGTAAAATTTCACCCTACACCATCTCAAAACACCAAGACCACAACTGGCTGTATTGACTCCTGCTACCCAGTCAGATGAGTGGACTGGTAAACAGGCGGAATACATTGATAGTGGTAAACGTGTGGGGAGTACTGTGTGTTGTGCCCTTGGTGAGGCACTTAACTGTATCGGTAAGGTCTTAACTAAGCTAGTAAGTCACCAACCTGTACTCTGTCCCCTAAGTCACAAATAGCTAGAACGAATGTGGTTTAGTTTAAATTGACGTAACTGATATGCTGAAGAGGATAATACGTGTAAAAAAGGCATCTGAAATTGAAATTACAGTCCCTAGTATAGTCTTTGGAACTGATAAAGAATAGCTTCTGGAGTCTGTGGAACTACATAGCTAACTATCATGTGTAGGCAGAAGAATTTCCATTCAACCAAATCGACAATAGTGTCAATAGTAATTCCAAAGCCATTTCCTGTCCACTCCCACTGTTCAGCTACCCCCTGAGCTTCTCTCACACACACACACACACCCATGCTGGGCATCCAGTAACATACATGCATACTTAGATAATATTACAGATACAGTATTCATCCATGTATAATAAGTGTGCATATTAGTAGCTACTTATGCCCTCTTACACATATATATGACCTATGTGAAGTACTTTATTCACATGAAGAGCAACATAGACGGTTGCCCACTGTTATTGCGGAAAAATAGGAGGACTCCATCCAGCAAAGTACCTCGAGCAACAGCATTTCCTTAACTGACTTTGGGTTCGTCAAAGGGTAAAGCTTTCGTTAGACTTGCTAGTATGACCCATAGAGACCCTATAATTAAGATTTACGAAATCAAGAAGACAGTCCAAAAAGTGATTTATTAGGGTGGCAATATTCCAGTAACTTTCCCCAGAATCAAGAGTGAATAAGTAGGAAATCAGGAATATTCCAACACAGATTTCTGGAAGACATAAGAATTTTTACATTAACCGTTACTCTCTCGCGGGAATTCCACTAACGGTCCGTATGTAGCTAAACGTAGCTGCTGCTCATTCCATTTGCTCGAAAATTGATTAATGGTTAAAAAAAGTAAGGCCCGCATCCATAGAGACACATACCAGCTCTACTGGTAGTACTGCTACTACCAGCAGTACTACACCTGCACCTGTCGACGACACAAGTTGTTCTGCTTCCACGAGCACATCCAATGCTAGCATCAGTAATTCTACATTTGTTGTTATCCCAGCTAGCACGGACACTGACAGTTGTGAATCTGATGCAGCCGAAGAGCTACTGCCCCCATACCCGGGAAAGCACCGAACAATAGACAGGGACGTTGGACCATCGAAGAGGCTCAAATATTTGTATTTTATTTCACCTTTATTTAACCAGGTAGGCAAGTTGAGAACAAGTTCTCATTTACAATTGTGACCTGGCCAAGACAAAGCACGCAGTTTGACACATACAACAACTCAGTTACACATGGAGTAAAACAAACATACAGTCAATAATATAGTAGAAAAAGAAGTCTATATATAAAGTGAGCAAATTAGGTGAGATATGATGAGAACTACATTGATTTGGGGTTCACTTATGCTAGGGGAATAGGCCAAAAAAATATATACAGACAATGCCTTCATCAAACAACACCGTTTCACAACGCATCAGTGACATGGCAGGAGATGTTTTGAAACAATTACTGCTTCACATACAAGCCAGTGAATTCTATGCGTTACAGCTGGATGAGTCAACAGACGTGGTGGGCCTGGCACAGCACAGTATATGTCCGTTACGTTTATGGGGGGTCAATTAAGGAAGACATCCTCTTCTACAAACCACTGGAAACCAGGACAACAGGAGACAATATGTTTTAAGTACTGGACGTCTTTGTGACATCAAATGGACATTGGTGGTCAAGATGTGTTGGTATCCCACGACAGGGAGATAGAGTGGAGTGGTGCTGCCGACGCTACTTGGGTACACTGCAGCACTAATCTAGAGGCTCTTGCTTCCAAGGGAATGCCTGACAGCTTGAAAGACGTTTTGGACACTACAGTGAAAATGGTTAACTTTGTTAAAGCAAGGCCCCTGAACTCTTGTGTGTTTTCTGCATTCTGAAATTAAATAGGCTGTAACTATCTAACGCTTTTACAACATACAGAAGTGTGCAGGTTATCAAGGGGCAAAGTATTTACACGTTTTTTTAAAATTGAGAGACGAGCTTAAAGTTTTCTTCATTGAGCATAATTTTCACTTGTCTGACTGCTTGCATGATGACGAGTTTCTCACACGACTGGCCTAACTTGGTGATGTTCTTTATGGCCGGAATGATCTGAAACTAGGATTTACAGTGACTCTCTGAACTTTTTTCAATGTGCGGGACAAAGTTGAGGCTATGATTAAGAAGTTGGAGCTCTTCTCTGTCTGCATTAACAAGTACAACACACAAGTCTTTCCACCATTGTATGATTTTTTTGTGTGAAAATGAACTCAAGCTTACGGACAATGTCAAATGTGATATAGCGAAGCACCTGAGTGAGTTGGGTGCGCTATTACGCAGGTACTTTCCTGAAACAGATGACGCAAACAACTGGATTCGTTATCCCTTTCATGCCCTGCCTCCAGTCCACTTACCGATATCTGAACAAGAGAGCCTCATCAAAATTGCAACAAGCGGTTCTGTGAAAATTGAATTTAATCAGAAGTTACTGCCAGATTTCTGGATTGGGCTGCGCTCAGAGTATCCTGCCTTTGCAAATTGACTGATGGCAAATTGACTGATGCCCTTTGGAACCATGTACCTATGTGAGAGTGAATTCTCGGCCCTCACTAGCATGAAAACTTTAAGCACCAGCTGTCAGAGCAGCTCACAGATCACTGCACCTGTACATAGCCCATCTGTAAATAGCCCATCCAATTACCTCATCCCCATAATGTATTTATTTATTTATCTTGCTCCTTTGCACCCCAGTATCTCTACTTGCACATCTACCATTCCAGTGTTTAATTGCTATATTGTAATTACATGGCCTATTTATTGCCTTAACTTACCTCATTTGCACTCACTGTATATAGACTTTCTGTTTTCTTTTGTTCTACTGTATTATTGACTGTATGTTTTGTTTATTCCATGTGTAACTCTGTGTTGTTGTATGTGTCGAATTGCTATGCTTTATCTTGGCCAGGTTGCAGTTGCAAATGAGAACTTGTTCTCAACTAGCCTACCTGGTTAAATAAAGGTGAAATAAAAAAAATAAACAGGCACAGACTGTGTGTGGAAAATGATTTAAGACAGACTCTCTCCAATACAACCCAACATTGCAGAGTTATGTGCATCCTTTCAAGCACACCCTTCTCATTAACCTGTATTGAGTTATTCACCATTTTCGATGAACAAATAAGGTTTTATATGTAAGATGGCTAAATAAAGAGCAAAATGATTGATTATTATTATTTGTGCCCTGGTCCTATAAGAGCTCTTTGTCACTTCCAACGAGCCGGGTTGTGACAAAAACTCACACCCATTATTTGTTTAATAAATGGATCACACAGTGTGTGTGTGGCAGGCTTACAATAATGGAAAAAAACAACATTTGAAAGTGCGCTGACCCTGGTGCTATGGGGTACACAGCTGGAGGTTGAATGTTTGAAGGCGTACGGGACTATAAAAAGTTTGGGAACCAGTGATCTAGACTCTAGAGTTTGAGTTCAATATCATAATAGAAAGTCTAGTAAGAGGTTTTAGGTGCGGAAGACTATAAGATAGAAGGCCCCATTCTGCAGTCAATTTACGCTCTGAAGCCATCTGAAGCTTTTTAGTCTGCGTGTTTAAAATCTGAACACAATCACACATTTTAATTCATGAAGTGACATAACAGGTTGGCAGGACGGTCTAGTTGCTTGTTTCAAACTACTGAAACATTCATGTGGATTGTGCTAAATACTGAACATAAGGGGAAAAACTGCACGTCTGAGCTAATGTGTGTATATAAATAATTGAAGGAAGTCACGGTGTTCGTCCTGGAATTGCCAACGTCTGCATCCCAAATGGCACCCTATTCCCTGTATAGTGCACTACCTTTGACCAAAAGTACTGCACTAAATAGGGTGCCAACGGCTTTGAACCCTGCCACTTCGCACTCTAATGTTACTGTGCATAGAGACCTGCCTGAGTGAGAGCTTCAAGTCGACGATGCACTCTATTTTTTTTATATAACTACACAAAAATAAACGCAACACGTTTTATGAGCTGAAATAAAAGATCCCAGAAATGTTCCATAAGCACAAAAAGTTTATTTCTCTCCAATTTTGTGCACAAATTTATTTACATCCCTGTTAGTGAACATTTCTCCTTTGCCAAGAAATAATCCATCCAGGTGTGGCATATCAAGAAGCTGATTAAACGGCATGATCATTACATAGGTGCAACTTGTGCTGGGGACAATAAAAGGCTACTAAAATGTGCAGTTTTATCAAACAACACAGTGCCACAGACGTCAAGTTTTGAGGGAGCATGCAATTGGAATGCCCACCAGAGCTGTTGCCAGACAATTGAATGTTAATTTCTCTAACATAAGCTGCCTCCAACGTCGTTTTAGAGAATTTGACAGCATGTCCAACTGGCCTCACAACCGCAGACCACGTGTATGGCGTTGTGTGGATGAGCAGTGTGCTGATGTCAACGTTGTGAACAGATTGCCCGATGGTGGCAGTGGAATTATGGTATGGGCAGGCACAAGCTACAGACAACTAACAAAATAGCATTTTATTGAAGGCAATTTGAATGCACAGATATACTGTGACGAGATCCTGAGGCCCATTATTCTGTCATTCATCCGCCGCCATCAACTCATGTTTCAGCATGATAATGCACAGCCCCATGTTGCAAGGATCTGTACACAATTCCTGGAATCTGTAAATGTCCAACTTCTTCCATGGCCTGCATACTCACCAGACATGTCACCCATTGAGCATGTTTGGGATGCTTCGGATTGACGTGTATAACAGCGTGTTCCAGGTACTGTTCCAGATACTGACAGGTATTCTGATACCTTTGCATATCTGTATTCCCAGTCATGAAATCCATAGATTAGGGCCTAATGAACGCATTTCAATTGACTGATTTCCTTATATGAACTGTAACTCAGTAAAATCTTTGAAATTGTTGCATGTTGCGTTTATATTTTTGTTCAGTATATATTTGTTTATTTTATTTGTATTTTTAGATATATACAAACTTATACATACGAACAACAACTTAGAGTCAAACATCTCATCTGCCCAGACCTGCATGCTCACACCCCCATCCCTAGTGTCTGCATTAGTTTTCCATTTGCATCAATTTGTCTTTCCATGGTCGCCCATGCTATTTCAATAATAAATCATTCGATTTTTCGATTGTGTTAATGATTTCCAAGTTTTTATAAAATTTTTGTCAAGATGAGTGATGAGAAGAGAATCCATTGGGTATCTCACTACACCACCATATGCCATGTCATGAAATATGCAGACAAACGGATTAAAAGTTTACATTGCAATACTCCTGACAGCCAACTTCCTAGCTTCGACCCACAACTACCGGACTTCATAGCATTCCCAGGAAGCATGAATATGTGCAACTCATTCTACACTTGACATGATTCTGCCATTGTGGTATAGAATTAGTGAATTATGTCTCTTGTATAATAAATTCTATACATTAGTTTATACTGGATTAAGCATACATTTTCATAAACAAATTTTGTTAGTTATGCTCCAACTTCCCCTCCATTTTATGGCAACATCAGTTCCTTTGAAGTCTTGGTTCCAATAGTTAATATTTTTTGTCAGTTGGATATACTCTGGAAGGTTTTGTATATCTTCCCTATCATATGAACATCCTTTTCAGACTCAAATAAGATGCCATGAAGGTTGCTCTGTTTTAAAAAATATATATAATCAACATTTCGTGATATGTAACTTTTAAGTTGCATGTATTTGAAACCATCTACATTGGTCAATCCAAAATTACTTTTTAATTATGTCATGGCAATAAAAGTATTTCCTGTTACCAAGTCATTTACAGACCAAGCACTCTTTCACCAACCATCATTAGTCTCCATGTGTTTTGTACCCTACATTAGCAGAGCTATAGCTCTAAACATGCCACGGCACCTTGGATTATTCCCTATTTAGTGCACTACTTTTGACCAGTGCCCTATGGGATTTAATTATTATTCAGTTGAATTTGCTTTACACTGCAAGCATTGTTTTTGTGGAGCATTTGAATCCAAATGTGCATTGCCGCAGTTCAAGAAGAATGTTGCTTTGACTTGATTCGATTGAATAGGGCCTGGGATGCTAACACAATGGACTGCAGCTTTCTTCCCAGCAGTACTGAGGAACAATGGCACACAAGAGCTGCTTCAGTCTAGGCTCATGGTTCTCTTTCTCAACATTTCTACGGAAAAATTGGGATATTTTTTGTGACTTTTTGTGATATACTGTACTATTAGCTGATATGAATGAGATTAAATATCAACACGCAGATCACCATGCTTCTTCCAATTGTAGTGCAGGAAATTACAGCCCAAAGTTGGCTTCATTGTAAAAAAAGATCATTCACACAATAAAACGTAATCTTTTTGATGATCTAAATTTGAGTTAAACGTGTTATTAAATACCTACATACAGTAGGTAGCTCCATTCCATAACTCTGATGGAGGCCAGCTTGACCTGGGTCGTGTTCACTAGGCACCAAAGGGAAGATAGGGGACAAACAGGGAAGGACTATCTGGACCTATCCAATAGGACTATCTGGACCTATTTATTTTCCATTTCAAAACGTTTTGCTACGGTGTGCCCTACTAATCACAACCCAGTTAGAAGGGCAACAAGAAAAGTCCTATGCTAGTAGGGATGAAGTATGCCAGGTGGCTACTGTACGTTTTATTTTTTTTTCTACTTTCATAGTTTGATGCTTTTGTTTCTCCCCGAAATGAAAACTCTGCATGTTTGGAAAGTGACGAAATCACCACCATCTTGAGTGGCCCAATTAATGGAGAGCCTTAACCTCTGATCTCTGTTCAGACTCGGGAGATGAACAATTAAAATGAACTGGTGAGTTGCGGTCAGGGGGGGATGTGTGCCCCGTTGTAGTCATACTGCAATTGTGTTGGGAGCAGATTTGATTGCCGTCCACACACACGTACAGTACCTACAAACACGGGCATACACACAGGAGTATGTGTGTGTGTGTAGGCTATTTCCATGACATTGACTGACCAGGTGAATCCAGGTAAAAGCTATGATCTCTTATTGATGTCACTTGTTAAATCCACTTCAATCAGTAGATATTAAGGGGAGGAGACAGGTTAACCTGTCTGGGCTAGGGGCAGTATTTTCACAGCCGGATGAAAAACGTACCCAATTTAAACAGGTTACTACTCTGGCCCAGAAACTAGAATATGCATAGTATTAGTAGATTTGGATAGAAAACACTCTGAAGTTTCTAAAACTGTTTGAATGGTGTCTGTGAGTATAACAGAACTGATATGGCAGGCAAAAACCTGATAAAAAGTCAACCAGGAAGTGGAGGATCTGAGAATTGTAGTTCTTCTTTCTAGTCCCTTTCAAAACTACAGTATCCGTGGGGTTACGTTGCACTTCCTAAGGCTTCCATTGGCTGTCTAAAGCCTTCAGAAAGTGGTTTGAGCATTCCCCTGTTACTGGGCAGATAATAGGAGCTCAGTTACAGAGTGGTCTGCCTGGCAACAAAGGGATTGGATATGCGCGGTCACGCAAGCACGCTGTTCCTTCTTTTTCTCCTTGAATGAATACGCTATTGTCCGGTTGGAATATTATCGCAATTTGACGTTAAAAATACCATAAAGATTGATTTTTAACAGTGTTTGACATGCTTCTAAGTATGGTAATGGAACATTTTGACTTTTCGTCTCTGGTTCAGCGCTCGCGCGTTATGCCTTTGGATAAGTGATCTGTACGCACAAACAAAACGGAGGTATTTGGACATAAATATGGATTATTTGGAACAAAAACAACATTTCTTGTGGAAGTAGCAGTCCTGGGAGTGCATTCTGACGAAGATCAGCAAAGGTAAGAGAATATTTCTAATACTAATTCTGAGTTTAGGTTGCCCCGAACTTGGTGGGTGTCTGAATAGCTCACCGTGATGGCTGAGCTATGTACTCAGAATATTGAAAAATGTGCTTTCTCCGTAAAGCTATTTTAAAATCTGACACAGCGGTTGCATCCAGGGGTAGTCTATCTATAATTCTTTAAATAATTGTTATATATTTTGTCAACGTTTATGATGAGTATTATTGTAAATTGATGTGCATATTCACCGGACGTTTTGGTGGGAATACATTTTCTGAACATCACGCGCCAATGTAAAATGCTGTTTTTGGATATAAATATGAACTTTATCGAACAAAACATACATGTATTGTGTAACATAATGTCCTAGGAGTGTCATCTGATGAAGATCGTCAAAGGTTAGTGCTTCATTTAGCTGTGTTTTGGGTTTTATTGACACATGTCCTTGCTTGGAAAATGGCTGTGTGATTATTTTTGTCTATGTACTCTCCTAACATAATCTAATGTTTTGCTTTCGCTGTAAAGCCTATTTGAAATCGGACAATGTGGTTACATCAAGGAGAAGTGTATCTTTAAAATTGTGTAAAATAGTTGTATGTTTGAGAAAGTTGAATTATGACATTTTGTTGTTTTTGAATTTGCCGCCCTGATATTTCACTGGCTGTGTCCCGCAGGTTAGCGTCCCACCTAGCCCATAGAAGTTAAAGAAGGATTTTTAAGCCTTGAGACAACTGAGACTTGGATTGTGTATATGTGCAACTCAATATTAGGAAGGTGTTCCTAATGTTTGGTATACTCAGTGTATATACTTGTTGTACATGTGTACACACATTGACACACACACACAAACCATAATTTCAAACAGCATTCAATTTTGGATTACAACAAAATTATATTAGCATTTTTGCATGATACAGTTACACAAAAACCTAATTATTTAACTCATAAAAGCATGTGATCACACCTCATGTCAAATTTCAACACCTTATTTAATCAAAATTCTTATTGTTTTGCTCACTGTAACCTCAGGGAAGAGTAACAAAACAGACCTTTTTGGGGATTTTGAATGATAGCTAACTACATCACGACCATTATTAGAAGTATCCAACAGACAACCCAGACATTGTGGTGAAGATTTACATCACAAAATAATATAATTGTGTATTTCATTAAAAAGGTTTGAACTTACATATGGAGGCGTGTCCAAACTGTCTGTATTAACCACGACAGGGGGAGGGTTCGCCTAAAAAGAGGGGGAAAAAAGACCTTAGGACCTCAGGATTGCATGTCCCGAGACATTTCCCAAAGCATTCCCACAAATCTGCCATTTCCATTACACTTGGGGATACAATGTAAATTCACATAGAAATGTACAATAAAATAAAATGTAACGTCTCATATCCACCATACAGAAAGAGAAGGCATCAGTCACTTACTCTCCTCATGTTGCTACAGAAACAAATAAGTAAAAAAGGATAGCGACTGGCTTTCATCAGAGATTACTAGGGCAGATGAGCATACGTACATTGCATTTTACACTGCGGAATATGCAATGCTGAAGCATAAAGGCTAAATAAATCAAATTAAGTCCTCCAGGCTTGTGTCGGTGGTGCTCACCACTCTCCCCCCCCCCCCGGGCTGGCACGAAAATGGGTTGTTTAGAGTCAAAAGGGGAAAGTGTGGAACAATCCATCTCTCGCTCGCTCTGTATGCGTCTTTCTCCCTCACTCACTTGTTCTCACTGTAATCTCCTAACTCCATCAAAGCAAACAGTGGAATGGCAGGGATTTTAAAAAAAACATATACAACACAAAATTACCAACTACAGAAAAATAAATGACAGGTGCTTGTGGAAGAAAAAAAAAGTGAGAAAAAAAACCTGTGACGTCGGAGGAAGGATGACAGGAGCGGTCTCAGCTGGGATGGGCGAGATTGGGATCACGGGGATTATGGGAGAGGAAGGCGGGGCGGCATCTGTCTGCTAAACAATAGCAGGGGATGGGTCAGAGGTCAGAAAAACAGTGCAACACAGATGAACACCATAGGCTGCTTCCCTAATGGCACCATCTTCCCTACATAGTGCAATACTTTAAATCAGGGCTCTGTTTAAAAGAAGTGAACTAAAAAGGGAATAGGGTGCCATTTGGGATGCAGCCCAAGGGAATGTGGATGTGGGAGGGAGGATGAAAGGATGGAGGTGTGTGTGTGTGTGTGTGTACACAATCTCCAAATCCCAATGGGACAATGAGGCACAGTGGGGGGTTGGCCTCAACAGATGCCCGTTTCGTGCTTATTGAAAAATATAGAAATGTCAATCTCCAAATGTAGCTAGATGCAATATTAACACCTAAAACATATCTCACTTTGTGAGGGGTGCTTTTAGGGGTTAAAGAACTCCACAGGCATAGTACAGTGCCTGCTGAAATATAAATGTTGCCAAATTTGATTGTGATGTTGCCTGATTTGATTGTGATTCTTACGGAAGCTGTAGCATTCATCCCAAGCAGGGCACAGAGCATATGATTAAAAGTATTGTGGAGTTGAACTAGCATACACAATGTGTGTCTCAATGCATCGTTCTCAGAAGAGAAACCCTGTCACGTTATGTAGTAGTTCCAATGCAGTGAATGCATCCAAGTTTCAGTTTCAAGTTTTAATGTCACATGCACAAGTACAGTGAAATGTCTTTCTTACGAGTTCCAAAGCCAACAATGCAGTAATCAATACATATAGAAGCCCCGTTATCCATGTCAGCAAAAGGCCGAACAGTGTCCTCTAAGATTGTGTCTCATTCTGTGGCAGCAATTGTACTGGGACAGCAAAATAATACATTTCCATACAGGGTTCAACTGTAGCAGCAAGTGATACCTGTCCCATATAACATTATGGATTTTGTATAACAGTGGGTACATCTGTTGCTCTGAGGGAAGTTGCCAGTCTTTTTCTTGTATTATGGCATTGTACCCTTCTGTTACATTTCCGTCAGCGAAGACATCAGGAGGCTTTCCCAATGTGAATCAATAAACACCCTAGTGACCCGATTCACTCAATACCTTGTGACTCACCACAAACCCGACTGAAATGATTCAATGATGATTCATGGATTTCATTCAAAAGGAATTAAAGACCGAGTGCAGTCAAAAAGGTGATTTTCATGTGTTTTAAATTTCCATGCTATGAAGTTGGAATAATACTTTGAAATGTTTTAAATTATGATAATGCCCTTTTAGCAACAATTTTTTTAAATAAAAAAATTATTTCAGCCCATTATGGTGGGATGGAGTTTTGGCCTGCCTGGTGACATCACCAGGCGGTAAATGAGTTAATAGACCAAACCTTATTACAAGCAGGATTCATTCATACACAATTAGTTGCAAGCTATTCACATATGGTTCTATACTAACTTGAGACAACTCAAATGTTCCCACAAATCTTCCATTGACATCGATACATGTGAAAGTTCAAATTGCGAGCCAGCAACTGAAGTAGTAAGGACTCAGTCCTGTCACCTTAATTATGCAAGAGATCCATCTCATGAAGCCTGCTGTTGGCTGTATGAGGTAAGTGCAGCAGTATTTGGATATAGAGGCTTAATTGTTGTTGTGCTGCTGCTGTTGTCGCAGCAAGACCCTATTGGAAAACAGCGCTGGAGCGAAAGTGCTAAAATTAGCCCACATTGACAACATTGATCCGCAAGCCCTACTTTCAGAACTCATGCTTCAAAATCCTTTAACAATAGAGCTTAATTACTCAAAATGAATACAAACTCTCTCCATAATACGACGTACAAAAGAGCAGAGATTAGATTTCAATTGAATAAGATTGACAAGCCGTGAAATAACAACTATAGGAGTGTTAGGAAACAGTATCTTCTATATTTAGCAATTTTTTCATCTTTATTGACTGATTATTCTGAATCATTGAGCCAAAAACACTGTTTAGACCTTGCCATTGTAGAAGACAATCCTCAGACGAGAAGAACATTCAAGTACGGACAGACAACCTCTTCTCCACACTGATCAGACCCAGACAAACCTAACAGAATGTCTTTGTACAGTATCCCCAATTCCTATCGCACTGGATAACTATACTGCTTATAGATTCCCCATGCAGACATTAAGTCTGTTTCTCCCTTTTGCAGCCTCAAAGATTCATATTTGCCTTTATGAAACAAGGATATGCAGCTCTTCCAAAAAAATACAAAATGCTTAGCAAAGCTGGGAACACCTGACTCAATAACTTGCAAGATATCGTTGACACAACATTTGTCAAGTACAAATTGGGAAACTTACAGCAGCACTGCTGAGGGAGACATACCTTCTCAAAGTACACTGTATCGTGCAAGATATCCTTGACACATTTGTCAAATAAAAATGGAGAAAGCAACCACTGCTGGGAAAGGAGGTAAGACGTACCTGCTCAAAGGAGAACGGAACCCATGGGACCCGAGACCCAAGACCCATGTCGGGCCTGAGGGTGCCACCGATACCTCCGATGACTTTGGCCGTGCTCTTGGTGGGGCTCTTCTTGACGCTGTCTCGGAGGTTGATGAAGCGGCTCCTGGCTTTGCACGATGCCGGGAGCGTGCAGGAGGTAAAGGTGGCCAGGGACGAGTGAGCTGGCAGATGTTGAGCTGGCGGATGTTGAGGTGGCCGGTAAGGCTGATGCTGTAGCTGTTGTTGCTGTAGTTGTTGTTGCTGCATTTGTTGTTTCTGCTGGTGTATTTGTTGTTGCTGCATTTGATGATGATGCAATTGTTGCTGCTGCATTTGCTGGTGCTGCATGTGCTCTTGCTGCTGCATTTGTTGTTGCTGGTGCAGCTCGATGGCGTGCTGCCTTTGAAGGGGGTGCAGGTGAGCGAGGGACTCCTGGAGGTTCAGGTTGACCCGCGGTTGACAGGATACCTTGCCTGGGCTCCTCTCGCCACTACCATTCGGGGCCTTGGAGCCGTATTCGTGCATCGGGTAATACGTAGTCATTTTCTGAAACCGAGCAGAGGATGTGGAACTGAAGTTTCCCGGTTGGAGAATGAGATGAAGAGTCTAGAGGATGACGGATCTTTCGTTGCTGCTCGGGAGTGGAATTGTTCCTGTTAAGCTTCGTGCTGGCAACAGACAAAACCCAATCCTATTTCTCGGGGTTCAGCCCCCTCAACCATCTCCATCACTGCCTTGTTTCAATACTCCCTCTCCCTCAATAGTTCTCTTAACTTGCACATTCACCCCTCCCTCTACAGTATCTTGCTCTCTTCCTATTACTCACACCCTCTCATCTCCTCCTATTCTCATGCCAATTAATAGGCTCCAGTGAGTGTGGCACATGTCATAGCGGGGGGGCCCTCTCCTGGCATGAATAATCAATGTCGCCCCCGGATTCGGATACACAGCCATATATGTCATCGTCAGCAGCCCGGGAATGCGACGAGGAGTCCCTGTTGCAAGCAGGGGGAAGGGAAGGGATCCATAGCATTAATTTACATTTCATAAAAGCACCTGCTGTGGCTGGTAACTTTAGTGAAATGTGACATACACTACCATTCAAATGTTTTTGGTCATTTAGAAATGTCCTTGTTTTTGAAAGAAAGCACATTTTTTGTGCATCAAAATAATATCAAATTGATCAGAAATACAGTGTAGACATTGTCAATGTTGTAAATGACTATTGTAGCTGGAAACGGCAGATTTTTTTAATGGAATATCTACATAGGCCCATTATCAGCAACCATCACTCCTGTGTTCCAATGGCACATTGAGTTAGCTAATCCAAGTTTATCATTTGAAAAGGTTAATTGATTATTAGAAAACCCTTTTGCAATTATATAAGCACAGCTGAAAACTGTTGTCCTGCTTAAAGAAGCAATAAAACTGGAGTTCTTTAGACTAGTTGAGTATCTGGAGCATCAGCATTTGTGGGTTCGATTACAGGCTCAAAATGGCCAGAAACAAATACCTTTCTTCTGAAACTCGTCAGCCTCGTTTCCAGCTACAATCGTCATTTACAACATTAATGTCTACACTGTATTTCTGATAAATTTGATGTTATTTTAATGGACAAAAAAAATGTGCTTTTCTTTCAAAAACAAGGATATTTCTAAGTGACCCCAAACTTTTGAACGGTAGTGTACATAAATAAGATGTTCTTGAAAATGCTCAAGCTCAGGTTTTGGGATCTAGTCTTATGGTCTTGTAATACAACATCCAATTTTTAGGGAGGGCTCCTTTTTTAAACTGCATTAAATAGATAAGTGTTTGTTGTAATCGTTTGGCTGGGTAAGTAGAGAAGAGCTATTTCAGCATGATCACAATCCAACATAATCCATCTTCTGTATCTCAAAACACAGCTGCTTTGATAAATGTAATCCTCAATTGGTTAAAGCCAAATTCAATTTCAATATTTTTAGTTTGTGTTCTTCTAATTTTTTGTAATTCCTCCTCCAAATTATGTTTGTGTAGGTTGCTAATCCTTTTAGTTTTAGAATGAAGAAGCATGGGGTTTGCTTATGGGATTCCTGCCAGTGATGAGACTCAAAACATACCCTTTGATTTTAACGTGCAGTGATTGTTTGAAAAAACATGTACAGAGATCCTGAGTGTGACCCTTTGACTTGGAAAGTTACATTTTTATTGGTTGCATAGGTGGGAGCTGAAAACTCAAGACGATCACTTTACTCAAAACGTTCTATTTTGGGGGCAGCTAAAACCATGAGTTGGTCAAACAGTAGCCTAAAGCCCATTAATATCCTGATTCCTGCTTGAAAGTGTCTGCCCTGCTCCGTTGCGCTCCGAGTAAAGGGAGAGAAGAATAGGGAGATTCATTTGTTCTTATTGTACAATGTTTAAAAAAAGGTTTTGAAAGCAACTACTGTTGTGGCTATTGGAGAGATGAGGGTCTCAGCTTTCTGTAAGTATTACATGTATAACACAACTCTCAAAATCGACTGTTTTAACTCCATGTTTCCCAAAGTATCTGGTGTACAGTGCCTTCAGAAAGTATTCACACCCCTTGATTTTTTCCACATTTAGTTGCGTTAAAGCCTGAATTTAAAATGGATTAAATTGCAATTGTTTTGTCACTGGCCTACACACAATACCCCATTATGTCAAAATGTTTACAAATTAATTAAAAATGAAAAGCTAAAATGTCTTGAGTCAATAAGTATTCAACCACTTTGTTATGGCAAGCCTAAATAGGTTCAGGAGTACAAATGTGCCTAACAAGTCACATGGACTCACTGTGTGTGCGATAATAGTGTTTAACATGATTTTTCAATGACTACCTCAATCTCTGTAAGACACACATACAATTAATTACCTGTAAGGTCCCTCAGTCGAGCAGTAAATATCCCTTTGAGCATGGTGGTTATTAATTACAATTATGGATGGTTTATTAATACACCCAGTCACTACAAAGTTACAGGCGTCGTTCCTAACTCAAGGATTTCACCATAAGGCCAATGGTGAATTTAAACCAGTTCGAGTTTAATGGCTGTGATAGGACAAAACTGAGGATGGATCAACATTGTGGTTACGCCACAAAACTAACCAAATTGAGAGAAAAGAAAAACGCATGTACAGAAAAAAAATATTCCAAAACATGCAACCTGTTTGCAACAAGGCACTAAATTAATACTGACAAGCACAGTGTTGGTTTAGTGGTGGCTGCATCATGTTATGTGTATGCTTGTAATCGTTAAGGCTGGGGAGTTTTTCAGGATACATTTTCTTTTACTGTATGGAGCTAAACACAGGCAAAATCCTACAAGAAAACCTGGTTCAGCTTCTCACCAGACACTGGGAGGTAAATTCACCTTTCAGCAGGACAATAACCTAAAACACAAGGTCAAATCTACACTGGAGTTGCTTACCAAGAAGAGAGTGAATGTGCCTGAGTTACAGTTTTGACTTGAATCTGCATGAAAATCTATGGCAAGAGCTGAAAATGGTTGTCAGGCAATGATCAACAACCAATTTGACAGAGCTTGAGGAATATAAAAAATAATAAAATGGACAAATGTCACACAACCCAGGTGTGCAAAGCTCTTAGAGACTTACCCAGAAAGACTCACAGCTGTAAATTCTGCCAAAGGTGCTTCTACAAAGTATTGACTCAGGGGTATGAAAACTTATGTCAATGAGTTATTTCTGTATTCCACGTTCCAAAAATATGTTTTCACTTTGTCATTATGGGTTAGTGTGTGTAGATGGGTGATATTTTTTTTCTTTTAATCCATTTTGAAATCAGGCTGTAACAACAAAATGTGGGGTAAATAAAAGGGTATGAATATTTTCTGAAGGCGCTATATGTATACATGTGTGTATGCGGACATATGCAGCCTTCACATTCTGTAAATTATGAATGGATGGAATTGTTTATAGGGAAAAAAGGGAAGGGCTAAGAATAACCCACATAGCGTTGACATGACAACTACAGCTCTGCCGTTGGACTGAGGCCTGATTTCATAAGTGGATTTACATGGAGCAAGCAAGCCGCAGGACTGACGGAGCTTGGTGGGGGAGAAGAGCTTTCAGACCCACCCTCTTTAGCATTCAGAGCTGGTGCTGTCCTTTGCTGCACACAAACGCCAATATATCCTTGGCATCTAAAATTGTATCTATACATGTCTATAAACCATCTATGTGTCCATACATACACACACACACACACACACACACACACACACACACACACATACATATATATATATATATATATACATATATATATATATATATATACACATATATATATATATATACATATATATATATATATATATATATACATATATATATATATATATACATATATATATATATATATACACACACACACACACACACACACACACACACACACACACACACACATACCAATATAGTGGGCCTTTGTAATGACCCAGCCCAAATAGAAGCTATTGCTGTGCTCCATCCACAAACCAATATAAACGTATATGTGTAACAGCCTCTTCATGCGCATTCTGATGGCAGAGACAGGCTTTAATCATTTATTGATAGGAATACATGTATCAATACACTGCGGTTTGTAACGCTTTGCTAACTGCATACATGATTAAAGTGATTATCCTAAATACATGACTACATTAATGGGACACATCTTATGTTATTCTGAACACATAGCCCTGTAGCTGGAAAGATAATTGTATGTTAATCGCACATACTGTAATAAAAGACTCAGTTTGACAGTGTCAATTAGCCTACTGTGCTTCGATATCCATTATGAAGAACTCAAATCAACAGAAAGACACTTTAGCCTTTCTGTGACATGAAGACAGCCATGGGTTGTCTAATCTAAAACATGAAGGTTCATAAAATGAAAAGTACAATGCCAAATTACGCTGGGGATCTGCTGGGGGAGGATTAGGGTTAGTGCCCCTTCAACTCTGATGTCAAAGCAGTGCATCTTCAGCACCATCTACAGGCAACGCATTGGAACACATTTGTGCAGCTTTTGAATAATGAATGATATTAAGACGTGACATCCACCTAACCCAACACTGTTGAGAAAACCCTTCGGCACACTGTTAGTTGACCATAGCTGACCATTGTCCAGAAACCACCAAAAAGGTACTGAATTATACTCAACATTCAATTCTGATAGAACCTTTGGTGCTTTAAACCTCAACTTCTCCCAAACTATTTAGCTACTGCTGTTAACCTCTCTTGGGTAGGGGGCAGTATTTTCACGTCCGGATAAAAAACATACCAGATTTAATCTGGTTATTACTCCTGCCCAGAAACTAGAATATGCATATAATTGTTTGATTTGGATAGAAAACACCCTAAAGTTTCTAAAACTGTTTGAATGGTGTCTGTGAGTATAACAGAACTCATATGGCAGGCCAAAACCTGAGAAGATTCTATACAGGAAGTGCCCTCTCTGACCATTTCTTGGCCTTTTATAGCCTCTTTATGGAAAACAGAGGATCTCTGCTGTAACGTGACATTTTCTAAGGCTCCCATAGGCTCTCAGAAGGCGCCAGAACAGGGAATGATGACTCTGCAGTCCCTTGGCGAAAAACAGTAGCGCATTTGGATAGTGGTCAATCTGAGAACAATGACACGGGTGCGCGCGTGCACGAGAAGACACCATTTTCTTCTTTCAGTCTTTGAACGAAAACAACGTCTCCCGGTCGGAATATTATCGCTATTTTACGAGAAAAATCGCATAAAAATGGATTTTAAATAGCGTTTGACATGCTTTTTTTTTGTCACGACATGCGTCCGCGCGTCACCGTTCGGATAGGGACCTGAACGCACGGACAAAACAGAGGATATTTGAACATAACTATGGATTATTTTGAATCAAAACAACATTTGTGGTTGAAGTAGAAGTCCTGGGAGTGCATTCTGACGAAGAACAGGTAATCCAATTTTTCTTATAGTAATTCTGAGTTTAGTGAACGCCAAACTTGGTGGGTGTCAAATTAGCTAGCCTGTGATGGCGAGCTATCTACTCAGAATATTGCAAAATGTGCTTTTGCCGAAAAGCTATTTTAAAATCTGACACCGCGATTGCATAAAGGAGTTCTGTATCTATAATTCTTAAAATATTGTTGTGTTTTTTGTGAACGTTTATCGTGAGTAATTTAGTAAATTCACCGGAAGTTTTCGGTATGTTTGCTAGTTCTGAACATCACATGCTAATGTAAAAAGCTGGTTTTTGATATAAATATGAACTTGATTGAACAAAACATGCATGTATTGTATAACATAATGTCCTAGGAGTGTCATCTGATGAAGATCATCAAAGGTTAGTGCTGCATTTAGCTGTGGTTTTGGTTTTTGTGATATTATATGCAGGCTTGAAAAATGGGTGTGTGATTATTTCTGGCTGCGTACTCTCCTGACATAATCTAATGTTTTGCTTTCGTTGTAAAGCCTTTTTGAAATCGGACAATGTGGTTAGATTAACGAGAGTCTTGTCTTTAAAATGGTGTAAAATAGTCATATGTTTGAGAAATTTAAGCATTTTTAAGGTTTTTGAATATCGCGCCACTCGATTCCACTGGCTGTTGACTAGGTGGGACGTCCCACATATCCGAGAGAGGTTAAAGCCACTGGCTAAGATTTGCACTTGCAGCAATTTCAATTAGTGAAATATACCTAATGATGTTGAAGAATGACTCAATGACATTCGCCAGTTTATTAATTACACCACCCTGTTCACAAAACAATTACGAGCCTAGTTGGTTTAGCCACGGAAAAATGCAGCAACCTTCCCGCTAGCCATGATTAGCTGAGATGAGTGGGCTGGACACGCCGAGAGATCAGTTCGGATTGGTCTGCCAAGGAGCATGCTTCTGTCTATAATATGAGCTGGTCAGTATGTGTAGGTAATCTTTTCTAACGCAGCTTTTTTGAAAGATATCACGTAGTAGAACCGCATAAGTGTTGCGCTCCACTTTCTAGAGGGCCGAGTTTTGAAATCAGTGGAATGCCCGGTGGAATTAGAGTATGATAGCTAAAGAGATTAAGAAAATTCTGCCGTTTGATTGCAAATATACAGAGGGAGTCAAAAAGAGAACTCACAAAACGCTAATGTATAAAACCCATCCTCTGATTACATCTTCAAACTAAGGGCAACCATTGCATCTGTAACAGAGAGGGAGAAGCGTCCATCCGTGTATATGTGTAAGAGAGTCTAGCTAGCAACATTTTCAGATATTACACATTTCTAATTGTCAGAAAGTCATTTTCATTTCAAGTTAAAGTGTACTGTTTGCTAGCTAAAGTTAGCTGGCTGGCTAGCTAGCTAGCTAACGTTACATGTATGATCTGTGATGTAATAATCATATTTCAGAGCCATTTGCATTGCTAGTTATAGCCTAAAGTTAGCTAGCTAACATTGTACCTGGTTGGTTAGCTACCTGCAGATTCATGCAGGATAGTAATGTTATGAGTTAGTATTATGGTTCATTGTTTAGCTAACTAGCTACATGTCTAAACAAAAGACTACACTATGCAAGTAACTATTTCAATAGAATGTTTATGACGTCACTGCAACAACTGTCGATAAATGTAAATTCGCTCTGGCTATCTACTACAATTTCAGAGCATTGAGTGTGCCAGAGCGCAGAATAACTGACAAATTTACGAACGCTCAACACCTGTTGAATATGGCCAGTGTCAGTAAACATCGGCAAAAAAAATTGTCATTCAATTGTTGCCAGCAGCAGTCACCAACGCTCTTGATAACATAAAAACAGCCTAACCAGCTCTGCTAGTGCGAGTAAAATGATCAGTGCGCTCTTCTCTCGTTTGTGTCTGGAAGTAGCTAGCAAGCTAGCCCAAGTTAGCTTGGGTGCTTGACTGCTAATAGGTCAGAATGCTCGGATCAACCATACTCCTCGGGCAGGGCGTCTAGTGTGCGCTCTGAACGATCCGAAATCAAAACGCTCTGAATGTACGAACGGACAATCTGACAACGCTCTGAGTTTACGAACGTCCAGAGCACACTCTGGCACTCCAGATTACATTTACGAACATACCCGTAGTATAAATCTTCTTATGGATCAAATCCTGTTAACAGGATCGATTTGACAACATCCGTCGTGTCGTCAGCAAACTTGATGATGGTGTTGGATGTGCGTGGCCACGCAGTTGTGGGTGAACAGGGAGAACAGAAGGTGACTAAGCTCACACCTCCGAGGGGCCCCCGTGTTGAGGGTTGGTGTGTTGTTGCCTACCCTCACCACCTGGGGCCGGCCTGTCAGTCCAGGATCCAGTTGCAGAGGTAGGGGTTCAGTCACAGGGTCCCTAGTTTGGTGATGAGCTTTGAGGGGACTATGGTGTTGAATGCTGAGTTGTAGTCTATGAACAGCATTCTCACCTAGTTATTTCCCCTCTTGTCCAGTTGGGAGATGACAGTGTGAAGTGCAATTGAGATTGAGTTATCTGTGGATCAGTTGTGGAGGTATTCGAATTGGAGTGGGTCTACAGTGTCTGGGATAATGGTGTTGATGTGTGTCATGATTGGCCTTTAGAAGCAGTTCATAATTACAGATGTGAGTGCTACAGGGCGAGTCATTTAGGTGGGTTAACTTGGGGTTCTTGAGAACAGGGACAATGATGGTCAGCTTGAAACATGTTGGGTGCATGCTTCGTGAACGCGCTCTGGTATTCAGTGAATGTTAACCCGTTTAAACGTTATGCTCTCATCAGCCACGAAGAGCGAGATCATATAGTAATCCGGAAAAACAGAGGCTTCCGCGCAAGGCACAGTGTTATATATTCCTCGAATCGAACATAAAAGACATTTAGCTCATTTGGGAGTTCTGCGTCACTGGGCAACTCATGGCTGGGAATCCTTTTGTAATCTGTTATAGTTTTTAATAGGATTCCACCTTAATCCTATATTGTCCTTTTGCATGTTTGATGTCTCGGGGGTCGTAGCGGGCTTTCTTAAATCCATCCATGTCCGTGTCCTGTCCCTTGTAAACCCATTGAAGATATTGCCTTTCTTATAGTCACTGTGGGGACAACATCGTCTATGAACTAATTGATGAAGCCTGTGAATTGTGGTAAACTCCTCAATATCATCGGATGAATCCTGGAACATATCCCAGCCTGTATTAGCAAAATAGTCTTGTAGCCTCGCGTCTGCTTCATCTGAACACTTCTGTTTTGAGCGCATCACTGGCACTTCCTAATTGAGCTTTTGTTATGTAGACAGGAAGCAGGAAAATTGAGTCATGGTCAGATATGCCGGACGAGGGAGTGCAATAAAAGGGGTCTAGAGTTTTAACGCTCCTAGTGGCTCAGGAGACGTGTTGGTAAAAGTGCGGTAGGATGGTTAAGCCTCCCTGCGTTAAAGTCTCATCCCTCCAGAAACGCTGCCTCTGGGTGAGCGGTTTCCTGTTTGTTTATGGCCCCATACAGTTTGTTGAGTGCCAAAGAGGTGTTGGCTTGTGGTGGGATGCAGAGAGCCGTCATAATTATGGATGAGAACTCTTGGTAGATACAATGGTCTACAGCTTACCATGAGGTATTCTATATCAAGTGAGCAAAAGCTTGCGATTCCCTTCACACTGGAAGCAACACACCAGTTATTATTTATAAAAAACACTACTCCTTTCGACTTCCCCGAAGCCACCGTCCGATCCTGCCGCTGCATGGAGAATCCACTGAGTACTACGTGCATAACTTCATCATCCAGCCACGTTTCAGTAAGACATAATATTGCAGCTTTTCAAGTCTCTCTGATAGGAGACTAGAACAAAGCTCATCCATCTTATTCTCAAGTGATTGGACATTTGCCAATAGAATAGACGGGATCGGCATTCAGTTCTCTCAACTTCATCAGGACACCACCTCGTCTCCAGTGTTTTGGTAGCCCATGGAACCAAGGAATAGGTAACTAAGCGACTTTAACCATAGTATGAAAGTCAGTGTAAGGCGCCCCGGAACCAGTATCTCAAATGGCCTCCCTCCTGGGCTTTTCACGGACATGTCTAGGGTTTACAGAGAATGGTGCGACAAACAATAAACATCCAGACAGCAGCAGTCTTGTGGACAAAAACAGCTCGTTGATGAGAGAGGTCGAAGGAAAATGGAAAAAATTGTGCAAGCTAACAGGTGGGCCACAAACAGGCAAATAACGGCACAGTGGTGTTGTCAGTTCTTGTCACAGATGGGCTATTGCAGCAGACGACCACACTGGGCACCATACCCATCAGCTAAAAACAAGAAGAAGTGGCACGCAAACACCAAAACTGGACAATTGAGGAATGGAAAAACATTGCCTGATCCGTTGAATCCCGGTTCCTGTTGCATCATGTTGATGGCAGTCAGGACTTGGTGTAAGCAGCATGAGTCCATGGCCCCATCCTGCCTGGTGTCAAAGATGCCAGGCAGATGCCGGTTCCTGTTGCATCATGTTGATGGCAGTCAGGACTTGGTGTAAGCAGCATGAGTCCATGGCCCCATCCTGCCTGGTGTCAAAGATGCCAGGCAGATCCCGGTTCCTGTTGCATCATGTTGATTGCAGTCAGGACTTGGTGTAAGCAGCATGAGTCCATGGCCCCATCCTGCCTGGTGTCAAAGATGCCAGGCAGATCCCGGTTCCTGTTGCATCATGTTGATGGCAGTCAGGACTTGGTGTAAGCAGCATGAGTCCATGGCCCCATCCTGCCTGGTATCAAAGATGCCAGGCAGATGCCGGTTCCTGTTGCATCATGTTGATGGCAGTCAGGACTTGGTGTAAGCAGCATGAGTCCATGGCCCCATCCTGCCTGGTATCAACAGTACAAGCTGGTGGCGGTGGTGTAAGGCTGTGGGGAATTCTTTCCTATGCACACGTAAAGTCCCTTGATAGCAATTGAGCAACATTTGAACGCCACAGCGTATCTGAACATTGTTGCTGACTAGGTGCATTCCATCATGGCTACAGTTTACCCTTCGTCACATGGATACTTCCAGCAGAATAATGTGCCATGTCACAAAGCACGTTTTGAATGGTTCCAGGAGCTCAGTTTACTTGAGTGGCCTGTGCAGTCCCCAGACCTCAACCAAATAGAGCATCTTTGGGATCAGATGTAATGGGCTGTTTGCAACATGAATATACCGCCGTCCAATATGCAGGAACTGTATGATGCCATCGTATCACCATTGACCAACATCCCTGTGGAACGTTTCCGAAACCTTGCCCTGAAGAATTCAGGCTGTTCTGGAGGCAAAGGGGGATCCGACCTGGTACTAGATGGGTGTGCCTAATAAACTGGAAAATTAGTAAATATATTAGTATGACTGTTACCTTGTGCATAAAACTGAAGACATTCATTGATTATGTGTTTCTTGTCTTGGGACTACATAAACAAATCATGTATAGCTTCAAATTATGTTTACAAAAGTAATGTTGCTCTCATGGAACATCATTCCTTAAGCACTAGCTATAGATAAGAATTTGTTCTTAACTGACTTGCCTAGTTAAATTAAGGTAAAATACATATATATTTCTTTAAATATAACATTGAAATTGCTTTACTTACAAAAAATTTCATTGGATGCATTTGATCCATAGGTTTTGGTTGGTTGGTGGCCCACGGATGGTACACACACCTAATAGACAGTGGCTTCAATAAGTAGATTAGAAATTCCTAACAACCACATACATGTTAATTCATTATAATATCCTTCAAATACTGGAAGAAGCACCACTGTACACAGAGCTCGTACCTATGATGTACAGTTGAAGTCGGAAGTTTCCATACACCTTAGCCAAATACATTTAAACTCTGTTTTCACAATTCCTAACGTTTAATCCTAGAAAAATTCCCTGTCTTAGGTCAGTTAGGATCACCACTTCATTTTAAGAATGTGAAATGTCAAAATAATAGTAGAGAATCATTTATTTCAGCTTTTATTTCTTTCATCACATTCCCAGTAGGTCAGAAGTTTACATACAATCAATTAGTATTTGGTAGCACTGCCCTTAAATGTTTTAACTTGGGTCAAACGTTTCGGGTAGCCTTCCACAAGCTTCCCACTATAAGTTGGGTGAATTTTGGCCCATTCCTCCTGACAGAGCTGGTGTAACTGAGTCAGGTTTATAGGCCTCCTTGCTCGCACACGCTATTTCAATTCTGCCAACAAATTTTCAATAGGGTTGAGGTCAGGGCTTTGTGATGGCCACTCCAATACCTTGACTTTGTTGTCCTTAAGCCATTTTGCCACAACTTTGGAAGTATGTTTGGGGTCATTGTCCATTTGGAAGACCCATTTGCACCCAAGCTTTAACTTCCTGACTGATGTCTTGAGATGTTGCTTCAATATATCCACATACTTTTCTTTCCTCAATATGCCATCCATTTTGTGAAGTTCACCAGTCCCTCCTGCAGCAAAGCACCCCCACAACATGATACTGCCACCCCCGTACTTCACGGTTGGGATGGTGTTTTTCAGCTTGCAAGCCAACCCCTTTTTCCTCCAAACATAACGATGGTCATTATGGCCAAACAGTTATATTTTTGTTTCATCAGACCAGAGGACATTTCTCCAAAAAGTACGATCTTTGTCCCCATGTGCAGTTGCAAGCCAGTGGCTTCATCCTTGCTGAGCGGCCTTTCATGTTATGTCGATATAGGACTTGTTTTACTGTGGATATAGATACTTTTGTACATGTTTCCTCCAGCATCTTCACAAGGTCCTTTGCTGTTGTTCTGGGATTGATTTGCACTTTTCGGCACCAAAGTACGTTCATCTCTAGGAGACAGAACGCGTCTCCTTCCTGAGCGGTATGACGGCTGTGTGGTCCCATGGTGTTTATACTTGCGTACTATTGTTTGTACAGATCAACATGGTACCTTCAGCCATTTGGAAATTGCTCCCAAGGATGAACCAGACTTGTGGAGGTCTGCAATTTTTTTCTGAGGTCTTGGCTGATTTCTTTAGATTTTCCTATGATGTCAAGCAAAGCGGCACTGAGTTTGAAGGTAGGCCTTGACATACATCCACAGGTACACATCCAATTGACTCAAATGATGTCAATTAGCCTATCAGAAGCTTCTAAAGCCATGACATAATTTTCGGGAATGTTCCAAGCTGTTTAAAGGTACAGTCAATTTAGTGTATGTAAACTTCTGACCCACTGGAATTGTGATACAGTGAATTATAAGTGAAATAATCTGTCTGTAAACAATTGTTAGCAAAATTACTTGTGTCATGCACAATGTAGATGTTCTAACCGACTTGCCAAAACTATAGTTTGTTAACAAGAAATTTGTGGAGTGGTTGAAAAACGAGTTTTAATGATTCCAACCTAAGTGTATGTAAACCTTAGACTTCAACTGTATATAACCTCAGAGAGTATTTCAATTAAATGGTTGAAGGACAAAAAAGTAATACATATACTGTACGAGTCAAAAGTTTGGACCCACCTACTCATTCAAGGGCCTTTCTTAATTTTTTACTATAATAGTGAAGACATCAAAACTATGAAATAAGACATATGGAATCATGTTCTGTCGTAAACAAAAAAGTGTTAAACAAATCAACATTTATTTTATATTTGAGTTTCTTCAAAGCAGTCACCCTTTGCCTTCAGGGCGTCAGGTAGCATAGTGGTTAGAGCGCTGGGCCAGTAACCGAAAGGTTGCTGGATCATATCCCCAAGCTGACAAGATCAAAATCTGTCGTTCTACCCCTGAAAAAGGCAGTTAACCCACTGTTCCCCGGTAGGCCGTCATTGTAAATAAGAATTTGTTCTTGACTGAATTGTTAAATAAACTAGTTGACTAGTAAAGAGTTCACACATATGCTGAACACTTGTTGGCTCCTTTTCCTTCACTCTGCGGTCGAACTCATCTCAATTGGGTTGAGGTAGGATGATTGTGGAGGCCAGGTCATCTGATCCATCACTCTCCTACTTGGTCAAATAGTCCTTACACAGCCTGGAGGTGTGTTGGGTCATTGTCCTGTTGAAAAACAAATTATAGTCCCACTAAGCGCAAACCAGATGGGGTGGCGTATCGCTGCAGAATGCTGTGGAATGATGTTAAGTGTGCCTTGAATTTTAAATAAATCACAAACAGTGTCACCAGCAAAGCACCCCCACACCTCCTCTATGCTTCAAGGTGGACTCTTCAGACCAAAGGACAGATTTCCACCGGTCTAATGTCCATTGCTCGTGTTTCTTGGCCCAAGCAAGTCTCTTTTTATTGGAGTCCTTTAGAGGTGATTTCTTTGCAGCAATTCGACCATGAAGGCCTGATTCATGCAGTCTCCTCTGAACAGTTGATGTTGAGATGTGTCTGTTACTTGAACACTGTCTACCATTTATTTGGCCTGCAATTTCTGAGGCTGGTAACTCTAATGTACTTATCCTCTGCAGCAGAGGTAACTCTGAGTCTTCCTTTCCTGTGCCGTTCCTCATGAGAGCCAGTTTCATCATATCACTTGACGGTTTTTGCGACTGCACTTGAAGAAACTTTCAAAGTTCTTGAAATGTTCCGGATTGAATGACCTTCATGTCTTAATGTAATGATGGACTGTCATTTCTCTTTGTTTATTTGAGCTGTTCTTGCCATATTATGGACTTGGTATTTTACCAAATAGGGCTATCTTCTGTATATCCCCCTACCTTGGCTCAAACTAAAACTAAGAAGGAAAGAAATTCCACAAATTGCAAATGAATTTTTAACAAGGCACACCTGTTAATTGAAATTCATTCCAGGTGACTACCTCATTTAGCTGGTTGAGAGAATACCAAGTGTGTGCAAAGCTGTCATCAAGGCAAAGGCTAACTCATTTGAAGAATCTCAAAAATAAAATATATTTAGATTTGTTTAACACTTTTTTGGTTACTACATGATTCCAGTGGTGGGAAAAGTACCCAACTATCATACTTCAGTAAAAGTAAAGATACCTTAATAGTAAAAGTAAAAAAAGACACCCAGTAAAATTCGCCTTGAGTAAAAGTATAAAAGTATTTGGTTTAAAATATACTTAAGTATCAAAAGTAAAAGTATAAATCATTTCAAATTCCTTATATTAAGCAAACCAGATGGCACCATTTCTTGTTTATTTAATTTTATGAAAAGCCACGGGCACACTCCAACATTCAGACATAATTTACAAACGAAGCATGTGTGTTTAGTGAGTCCGCCAGATCAGAAGCAGTAAGGATGACCAGGGATGTGCATGAATTTGCCCATTTTCCTGTCCTGCTAAGCATTCAAAATATAACAAGTACTTTTGGATGTCAAGGAAAATGTATGGAGTAAAAAGTACAATATTTTTTTTAAGGAATGTAGTTTAGTAAAAGTGGTCAAAAATATAAATAGTAAAGTACAGATACCCCCAAAAAACTACTTTAGTAGTAGTTCAAAGTATTTTTACTGAAGTACTTTACACCACTGCATGAGTCCATACATTTTATTTCATAGTTGTGATGTCTTCACTATTATTCTACAATGTGTCCAAACTTTTGACTGGTACTGTATCTATGTTTTTGTTGTTGTTGTAATTATAACTTTCTAAAAAGCATACTTTAAGGTATTCTTTAAATATATTGTTTCACTTTTTATGTTTAGCTTACACAATGTAAAAGTATGCATTAATGTGTCTCAGAGTAAACGTAGATATTAATAAATAGATTTCTATAGCTTCCAAAATGTTTTACAATGGTGGGGGAGTACCAAGTTGGATGTGTGGTGGCTTCAAAACAGCGCCCCTTGTCAGTCATCTAGTGTATATATAAATAATTGGTTCATACACTGTTTGAGTCAATACATATGCGATTTGGTTTGTATGGTGTACTTGATCCACTAATATTGACAGAAGGGAGAACAAGACGAGCCACCCCTTTTATATGAGCTACACAAAATCCATAAAAGCAATGCATTATCTTATCACTTTTTTTTTTTAAATGCCTCTATTGCTTCTCGTACAGATCCAAATTCTAGTTCTTCGAAATGGCCATTCTAAAGAGTAATTAGTGAAAGGTGAATTTGGGCGTTGCACTGGCGCCTGATATTAATTAGATATATGTGCCCGACCAGTAATTAGATTCAGAATTTGAACAGGTTCCATTTGTCCATCCAAATACTAAGTAACAGTGATGGAGATGAGGCTTATGCAGAAAACCTTTCAGATGACAGACCTCTGAAATGTGCTGTGTGTGTGTGTGTGTGTGTGTGTGTGTGTGTGTGAGAGAGAGAGATATTGGCTAGGGCGGGCAGGGTCCCTGTTTTAGATGCAGTAAATAGGGAGGGCGGGTTAGTGCTGTGTGTCAGGAGCCTGGAGGTTGCTAGGCAACGCTGGGAAAGGCATGTGCTACTGCAGGGGTTCCCAACATCAGCCCTCAACTATCTGTGTGTTACTGCAGGTTTTCACCAATTCACTACAATCTATGGGTGGCCTCTTAGTCATCATGCTTCATTTAAACATCCTTGACGCAATTGTATGAATGACTGTCCACTAGGAGGTGCCAAGGCATTGGAATGAAAATCTGTATATAAAAAAAACCATGAGAACTGAATTCAGTTTGTCCTCTACTGTTCCACCCTCCAACCCCTCTCCTGGGTAAGCTGGGTATTTTGACCCTCTGGGGTAAAAAGACAACGTGACTGAAAGGAGTCAAGAGTTAAGCTGCAAATTAACTCTGCGCCCTTATCACATTACCTTGGATGCTTTAGGCACAACAAAACATTGTGTTGATATGTTTCTATGGCACTCGGATGCTTCCCGCAACTACAAGGGTGCCACTGAGTCATCACATTTGTGCCTTCGACGCTGCTACCACCGAATCTTCTCTAACATAGGATTTGTGTCTACGACATGTTGACATGACTCAAGGCTTTTCTGGCAGGGCGTTTCAGTGCTGGTGATGACTGCTCTCATGACTAAGAGCAGTCCTAGGTTTTTCTTAAACCGTGTTTTTACACCTGGGTGATTCTCATGACGCATCAGCAAAAATCTAAAATATTTCTGAGGACTAAGATGTCTAGTTTTAGGCAAAGTGTCTTCTTTCAAATACATTTCACATTTGCCCGAATTTTATATTTTCACCCCAAATTCTCATTGTCGAAATGCGTCCGGATTAAATTCTGGGGGAAATTTTATACTATTTTACTTTCAAAAAACCTAACATAATAAAACAATATATGTTGCTGTAGTTTGTCCATAAATCATAAAGGTATACTAGTTGATGTTTAGATTAAAATATTATATTTATTACATAAAATAGTGTCTCATTACGTAACACTTTTTCAAGTTCCTGTAAAGTTTTAATCCCCCATGATGCATCATCTAGAGTAGTCATTAGATGAGCACAAGTTAGGTTAATTTATTCGCTTCTATGTCTTCAGAATTAGGTTCTTATTTTCAAAAACCAATTTACCCCACTTGGCCTTCTCAATACCGAAATGTCTAAATAGCTCAAATTAGGGAAAAAGTTCCATTTAAATTTGATCCTAATTTTATTATTAAAAAATAAATAAATAAATGTCAGTGTTAAGTTTAACTAAGTCCTTTTCATTAGGGGAGCAAAGTTAAAAATATTTTTAATTGAATAGTACATTTTTTGGACTGTTGCAGTAATGAGAATTGTGGAAATTGTGGTAAAATTCATGATATGATCAAAATATTATAATAATTATAAAATAGATCAGTACAGATTCTAATCTCAGTGATAAAGAGGAAATTTACTAAAAAATTAATTCAGAATTTTTGAGTCAAATGTCAGTTTCGTGAGAATGACCCACCTATAGGATGTGTCCAATTACACATGACGCAGTGTTAGCTCTCAACTAGGTATTGTTCAGTCCTTTTTCCACATCAAAGCTCAGTGTGCATACATACACCTCAATGTATCTACTATGCCGAGTCAGATGAGACTTCAATTTCAACGCGCTGCCCGAAGCAGCAACACAACACAAACAGGCACCGGATGTACTACACGACACCCTAACATACAAAAGCGTTCCCACAGAGCCCCCTAGGACAACATCAATCTAAATGTATACAGCGTCAGCGATAAACATCGCAGGGAAATAAGCTGCTGTTCTCAACCTTCTTTCAAACTAAATGGCCTAAGCTGGGAAACACGGAACATGCCATGAGAGTAGGGTAGAGTAGCGTACACCACACACACACACTGGTTTTGTTTTCCCTCCCTAATGCGTCGTATGAAATGACTCACGCAGCCCAGCAAAGCATTCGGAGGGAGGCTGGACCTACCAGCAGGCGCTGGTGTAGCCTCTTGGTCCTCCGCAGGGTGCCCATGAGGCGGCGGCCCATCTTTTTGGCGTACCACACCGAGTTGAGCATGCTGTTGCTTGCTGCCACTGCCGCTGCTGCGTGTAGGTGCTGTGTCGACGCTGCTACCGCTGTTGCAGGCTTAGGGGTGGTGGTGGTGGTTGGAGGGGAGAGGACAGGACAGGAGGAAGGTGGGAGGGGGGGCTTCACTCCAGCAACACTCTAGCTCGTGTCATCCGCCCTACCCTCTCCCTCTCTCTTCCCCCTCTCACTCACAAACACAACGGAGGCTGCAGAGGCAGCGTCGGTGGGTGCTGGAGAAAGCAAGAGTTGGATTCTTGACCGAGGTCGCAATAGGACGGACGTATGGACTTCACCTTTTTACCCCACAGACGAGAGGGTCTGAGGGAGTCCAGAGGAGCTTAGAGGCTGCTTCTCGCTTTCACTCGCTCTTTAATGGGCACTTAAGTATGCGCAGTCTTCCAAATTAGAAAGCAGGCTCTGGACGTGACGGGAGAACCAAATCACCCTCTTGGGGCGGATTAACCTGTGGTGAAAGAGAAAGCAGCATGTTCATCTGATGAGGAGACGAGTGTCTGTCCTGGTGCACAGAGAATGTCAGACTGGTGCAGGGGATGGGAGACGGCGAGAGAGAGAGAAAGGCTTGTGTGTGTGTGTGTGTGTGTGTGTGTGTGTGTGTGTGTGTGTGTGTGTGTGTGTGTGTGTGTGTGTGTGTGTGTGTGTGTGTGTGTGTGTGTGTGTGTGTGTGTGTGTGTGTGTGTGAGAGAGAGAGAGAGAGAGAGAGAGAGAGAGAGAGAGAGAGAGAGAGAGAGAGAGAGAGAGAGAGAGAGAGAGAGAGAGAGAGAGAGAGAGAGAGAGAGAGAGAGAGAGAGAGAGAGAGAGAGAGAGAGAGAGAGAGAGAGAGAGAGAGAGAGAGAGAGAGAGAGCGAGATAGAGAGAGAGCGAGATAGAGAGAGAGAGAGGGCGAGATAGAGAGAGAGAGAGGGCGAGATAGAGAGAGAGAGAGGGCGAGATAGAGAGAGAGAGAGGGCGAGATAGAGAGAGAGAGAGAGAGAGAGTGAGACAGAGAGTGCGAGTGAGAGAGAGAGAGAGAGAGAGAGAGAGAGAGAGAGAGAGAGAGAGAGAGAGAGAGGAGCTAGAAAGATAGCTGTGTCCAAATCTTCATCTCTGAAATACTGCTTTATTAACCTCTTCTTCCCCTCCAGCTTTCCTCTCCAATTCAATCCCTCTCTTCAGTCTCCCACCCTCCTTCACAATTTCAACTGGTTAGTGCTTGGTCAGATCCAGATGTGTTCGATGTCGTTTTCGTCCTTCTGTTCACATTCTAAAAATGAGTCAGCAGGGGAAGCTCACATTCGGATAACGCTGACTTCACGCTCCAGTGATGGACCGGGGAGAGGGGGGAGGGGGGAGGGAAATGGGTTGGCAGTATTGAGCCCAGCATTCCACCACAAGGGGAGCAGAATGCTCTGGAGATTTCTCAGGAGTCTCATCCAAGAAAACATTAACTTCTATAGTCTCGATTCTAGAAGTCTTCACCACATTGCCAACACTTACAGTGGCTTATTGCAATAGTGCAAGACATTGACGTGCATGGGTTTTCTTTTGGCATTGTTTCCTATTTGGCTCACATAACCCTGGTGTGAAATGGAAAGTATGTGCAACAGTCACTACAGCATAGTTAAGAAATGCAAACTAATACAAATAATTTTCTTTGGCGATAGTGTTTTTACTAATAACAAATTACTGAGTTCACTTTGGATATCACTGAATGAATACAGATATTCATTCAGCACATGTACTGACTGGGTTGTAAATCTCAGGGGTGAGATGGGAGCTGTACTAGGTCTATCCCACTTTCCTCCTGTAATAGAAAGCCTCACTAAATATGTCCTTTTCCTTTTCATAGGTTAAGCACTCTCCCCCCCTGCCTTTTTCTTCTCCTTCAATAGCTCATCCAAGGACCTCCATTTTCTTGGTGTCAGTTTTTCCTTTGGTCCGCATCGGCATTCATCTCTTGCGTTGCCATGGCGCTGCTTGAGCTAGAGAGGGAGGGATGTAGAGGGAGAGAAACATACAGTACTCCCTTTTCTACTCTCCTCCGCTGTGCCATCACTTTTTCCCTGCTTTCAGTGTCTTTCCAGGACGTGCAATTCCATTCATTTCTGTTATCAGTAGCAAAGATAGCGGCCATTGACGTTACTGATGGGGAAAGGGCAGCTCGCGGTAATGCCATTGATGAATTGTGAGAGAACAATAGAGTGAGGGATGGAAAATTGCATTGCCAAGGTTTCTCTGCGAATAGCCACCTGCTGGCATTACAGTCCACATTATCAATGTACAAGCGCACACACGTTTATTGTGTATCGGCTAATGGGATGTATGGCCAATAGACAAATCTGAATATCTATTCAAGAGAATGGAGGTTTATCATATTTTCTAATGCCATATAAAACCTGCAAAATATATTCAATGATCTACAGTACCAGTCAAAAGTTACTCATTCAACGTTTTTTCTTAATCTACATTGTAGAATAATAGTGAAGACATCAAAACTATGAAACAACACATATGGAATCATGTAGTAACCAAAAAAAGTTACTACATGATTACAAATGCTGAGCACTTGCTGGCTGCTTTTCCTTCACTCTGCTGTCCAACTCACCCCAAACCATCTCAAATTGGGTTGAGGTCGGGTGATTGTGGAGGCCAGGTCATCTGATGCAGCCCTCCATCCCTCTCCTGCTTGGTTAAATAGCCCTTACACAGCCTGGAGGTGTGTTGGGTCATTGTCCTGTTGAAAAACAAATAATAGTCCCATATCGTATCGCTGCCGAATGCTGTGGTAGCCATACTGGTTAAGTGTGCCTTGAATTCTAAATAAATCACTGGCAGCGTCACCAGCAAAGCACCCCCACACCACCTCCTCCATGCTTCACGGTGGGAACACATGCAGAGATCATGTATTCACCTACTACGCGTCTCAAAAGGATTCAGCTGTTGGAACCAAAAATCTCAAATTTGGACTCATCAGACCAAAGGACAGATTTCGAAAAGGACAGATTTCCACCAGTCTAATGTCCATTGCTCGTGTTTCTTGGCCCAAGCAAGTCTCTTCTTATTATTGGTGTTCTTTAGTAGTGGTTTCTTTGCAGAAATTCGACCATGAAGGCCTGATTCACGCAGTCTCCTCTGAACAGTTGATGTTGAGATGTGTCTGTTACTTGAACTCTGTGGAGCATTTATTTGAGCTGCAATTTCTGAGGCTGGTAACTCTAATGAACGTATCCTCTGCAGCAGAGGTAACTTTGGGTCTTCCGTTCCTGTGGCGGTCCTCATGAGAGCCAGTTTCATCATAGCGCTTGATGGTTTTTGTGACTGCACTTGAAGACACTTTCAAAGTACTTGAAATGTTCCGTATTGACTGTCTTCATGTCTTAAAGTAATGAGCCTACTAAATAACTTCTATGCTCGCTTCCAAGCAAGCAACACTGAAGCACGCATGAGAGCATTAGCTGTTCCGGATGACTGTGTGATCACGCTCTCTGTAACCCATGTGAATAAGACCTTTAAACAGGTCAACATTCACAAGGCCGTAGGGCCAGACGGATTACCAGGACGTGTACTGTCTGTAGCCATGAAGTGCTTTGAAAGACTGGTCATGGGTCACATCAACACCATTATCCAAGAAACCCTAGACCCACTCCAATTTGCATACCGCCGCCCCAACAGGTCCACAGATGATGCAATATCTATTGCACTCCACACTGCCCTTTCCCACCTGGACAAATGGAACACCTATGTGAGAATGCTATTCAACACCATAGTGCCCTCAAAGCTCATACCTAAGCTAAGAACCCTGGCACTAAACACCTCCCTCTCCAACAGGATACTGGACTTCCTGACATGCCGCCCCCAGGTGGTAAGTGTATGTAACAACACATCTGCCCCTCAGGGGTGCGTGCTCAGTCCCCTCCTGTACTCCCTGTTCACCCATGACTGCATGGCCAAGCACGACACCAACACTATCATTAAGTTTGCCGACGATACAACAGTGGTAGGCCTGAACACCGACAATGATGAGACAGCCTATAGGGATGAGGCGAGAGACTTGATTTAACGATGGACTGTCATTTCTCTTTTGTTATTTGAGCTGTTACCATAATATGGACTTGGTCTTTTACCAAATAGGGCTATTTTCTGTATACCTACCTTGTCACAACACAACTGATTGGCTCAAACGCATTAAGGAGGAAAGAAATTCAACAAATTAACTTATAACAAGGCACACCTGTTAATTGAAATGCATTCCAGGTGACTACCTCATGAAGCTGGTTGAGAGAATGCCAAGAGTGTGCAAAGCTGTCATCAAGGCAAAGGGTGACTACTTTGAAGAATCTCACTTTTTTGGTTACTACATGATTCCATGTGTGTTATTTCATTGTTTTGATGTTTTCACTATTATTCCACAATGTATAAAATAGTAAAAATAAAAAAAAACCTGGAATGAGCAGGGGTGTCCAAACTTTTGATTGGTACTGGATGTGCCATGTCTCTGTATTATATGGTGGGCTTGTGTGAAAAGGATGTGAGCAGAGGATACATCTATTTTGTTTGGCAGTCGATTTACCACTTGTACATTCTATTCACTCACCTACGAAGTTCAAATCACCTCTCATTTCATGACAAGCGGAGTAAACTGTAGCCTACATTGCAACCGTCTGAAAAGCTCATTCTAAGGGGAAGATCAGAAGAATTTCCATCTCATATGGATTAATAAAGTATTATTTCTCAAATAAATGTTCAAGTGTCAGCAAATGTGGGGTGAACATGGCCAAAATAGGCAGCTGTGTTTTTGTCAGGGTCGGGAGGTTCAATTCTATTTTCACACCATGTGCCATCTTTTGACAATTGAGATAACCAAAAATATATTGACATCAATCAAGGAATCCGACAGGAAAAGACTTAGGTCACAAAAACATGCGCATGCCTGCGCAGACATTAGCAATACCCAGAAGATTAGATGGCATGAGCATAATGGCTCAGCTTCAGTACAAAGAGCATTGTTTGCCATTTTATCTGAAAATGTCTCTTAACTTCTCTAGGGTAGGGGGCAGTATTTTGACGTCCGGATGAAAGGCGTGCCCAAATTAAACTGCCTGCTACTCAGGCTCAGAAGGTAAGATATGCAGATGTAGATTTGGATAGAAAACAATCTGAAGTTTCTAAAACTGTTTGAATGATGTCTGTGAGTATAACAGAACTCATATGGCAGGCAAAAACCTGAGAAAAATCCAACCAGGAAGTGTGGAAATCTGAGGCTTGTAGTCTTTCAAGTGAATTCCTATCCAGTACACAGTGACTTAGGGTTCATTTTGCACTTCCTAAGGCTTCCACTAGATGTCAACAGTCTCTAGAACGTTGTTTCACGCTTCTACTGTGAATATGGAGCGAACAAGAGGGCCTGGAAGTTGATGAGTGAGGAAATGACATGAGCTCAGAGGCGTGCGCCCACGTGGGTGTGAGCTGTGTTCCTTTTCTTTTCTGAAGACATTGGAATTGTCCCGTTGGAATATTACTGAAGATTTATGTTAAAAACATCCTAAAGATTGATGCTATACAACGTTTGACATATTTCTACGAACATAAATATAACTTTTTTTGACTTTTTTCGTCGTGAAATTATCGCACGCTTCTTGCATTTGGAGTAGTGGACTGAATGCGCGAACAAAAAGGAGGTATTTGGACATAAATTATGGACTTTATCCTGTTGAGGACCCCTTCCTGCTCTGATCCCGGTACCGGGATTTATTGACAAGATACCATGGCGGAAAATTCAAAACAGCAAGAATCTAATAATTTCAATTTCTCAAACAATCAACTATTTTTCACCATTTGAAAGATAAACATCTCCTAAATCCAACCACATTGTCCGATTTCAAAGAGGCTTTACGGCGAAAGCATAAAGTTAGGTTATGTTAGGAGAGTACATTGAAAATAGCTGTGTGTAATGTTTTGTCAATTCAAAGACAGGCGTCACCAAAAGCAGAAAACCAGCTAAAATTATGCACTAACCTTTGACAATCTTCATCAGATGACACTCCTAGGACATTATGTTATACAATACATGCATTTTTTGTTCCATCAAGTTCATATTTATATCCAAAAACAGCATTTTACAGTGGCGGTGAAATTCAGATTTTTTTCCCCTCAAATGCTTCCGGTGGATCAGCGTTACAATTTACAAAATTACTATTCGAAAACATTGGTAAATTATAATATTGTCATTCAAAGAATTATAGATTAACATCTCGTAAATGCTACCGCATTGCCAGATTTCAAAATAACTTCACTGGGAAATCACACTTTGCAATTATCTTCATCAGAAGGCACTTCCAGGAATCCCAGGTCCACAACAAATGTGGTTTCTTTCGACAAAGTTCATAATTTCTGTCCAAATAACTCCAAGTTGTTCCATGTTGTTAGCCCATTCAGTAGGCTCCTCAAAATGTAGGGCGGGGGGGGGGGGGGGGGGAAGTCACGACGAAAAGTAAAAAAAAAAATCTATTTACGTTCGTTCAAACATGTCAAACGTTGTTTAGCATCAATCTTTAGGGCCATTATTAACGTGAAACATCAGTAATATTTCAACCCGACCTCTCCTGTGTCTTGAAAAACGTTTTGAAAAATGTCTCGCCTCACATGAACGCGCATGTGCGCGCAATAATGAAGTGACGACATCCCAGGGACGTCAACTTCTCTTCCTTGTCATCCGGTCTCTGTTCATCATAGACGCTTCAAACAACTTTATAAAGATCGTTGACATCTAGTGGAAGCCGTAGGAAGTGCGAAATGAATCCTTTGTCACTGTGTGATCTATTAGCAATGACTCGAAAATAGTACAGCCACAAAATTCTGATTTCCAGCTTGTATTTCTCTCAGGTTTTTGCCTGCCATATGAGTTTTGTTATACTTACAGACACCATTCAAACAGTTTTAGAAAAATCAGAGTGTTTTCTATCCAAATCGGTTAACCTGTTGAGGGTAGGGGGCAGTATTTGCACGGCCGGATAAAAAATGTACCCGATTTAATCTGGTTATTACTACTGCCCAGAAATTAGAATATGCATATAATTATTGGCTTTGGATAGAAAACACCCTAAAGTTTCTAAAACTGTTTGAATGGTGTCTGTGAGTATAACAGAACGCGTATGGCAGGCAAAAACCTGAGAAGATTCCTTACAGGAAGTGATCTGTCTGACAAGTTCTTGTTCTTCTTGGCTCTCTTTAATGAAAACTGAGGATCTTTGCTGTAATGTGACACTTCCTACGGCTCCCATAGGCACTCAGAAGGCGGGAAAAAGCTGAATGATGTAATTCCAGCTACTGGCTGAAAAACATTAGCGCTTTTGGTAAGTGCTCTATCAGAGGACAATGGGACTGAGGCGCGTGCACGAGTCGAGCCCATGTTTTTATTTTCTCTCTCTTTGAACCTAAACACGCTTTCCCGGTCGGAATATTATCGCTTTTTTACGAGAAAAATGGCATAAAAATTGATTTTAAACAGCGGTTGACATGCTTCGAAGTACGGTAATGGAATATTTAGATTTTTTTGTCACGAAATGCGTCACCCTTCTTTACCATTCGGATAGTGTCTTGAACGCACGAACAAAACAGAGGATATTTGAACATAACTATGGATTATTTTGAACCAAACCAACATTTGTTATTGAAGTAGAAGTCCTGGGAGTGCATTCTGACGAAGAACAGCAAAGGTAATAACATTTTTCTTATAGTAAATCTGACTTTGGTGAGGGCTAAACTTGGTAGGTGTCTAAATAGCTAGCCCTGTGATGCCGGGCTATCTACTTAGAATATTGCAAAATGTGCTTTCACCGAAAAGCTATTTTAAAATCGGACATAGCGAGTGCATAGAGGAGTTCTGTATCTATAATTCTTAAAATAATTGTTATGTTTTTTGTGAACGTTTATCGTGAGTAATTTAGTAAATTCACCGGAAGTTTGCGGGGGGTATGCTAGTGCTGAACGTCACATGCTAATGTAAAAAGCTGGTTTTTGATATAAATATGAACTTGATTGAACAAAACATGCATGTATTGTATAACATAATGTCCTAGGGTTGTCATCTGATGAAGATCATCAAAGGTTAGTGCTGCATTTAGCTGTGGTTTGGGTTTATGTGACATTATATGCTAGCTTGAAAAATTGGTGTCTGATTATTTCTGGCTGGGTACTCTGCTGACATAATCTAATGTTTTGCTTTCGTTGTAAAGCCTTTTTGAAATCGGACAGTGTGGTTAGATTAACGAGACTCTGTCTTTAAAATGCTGTAAAATAGTCATATGTTTGAGAAATTGAAGTAATAGCATTTCTAAGGTATTTGAATAACGTGCCACGGGATTCAACTGGCTGTTGAGTAGGTGGGACGATTTCGTCCCGCCGACCCTAGAGAGGTTAATGATATGCATATCCTAGCTTCGGAGTTGGTGTAGGAGGCAGTTAAAAATGGGCACATATTTTTTTCAAAATTCTCAATTCTGCCCCCAAGCCGCAACAGGTTATCGAACAAAACAAACATTTATTGTGGACCTGCGATTCCTGGGAGTGCATTCTGATGAAGATCATAAAAGGTAAGTGAATATTTATAATATTACTTCTGAGTTTTATTGACTCCACAAAATGGCGGGTTTGGTTTCGTGTCTGAACGCTGTACTCAGATTATTGCAAAGTGTGCTTTCGCTGTAAAGTTTTTTTGAAATCTGACACAGCGGTTGCATTAAGGAGAAGTGTATCTATAATTCTTTGAATTACAGTTTAATATTTTATCAACGTTTATGATCAGTATTTCTGTAAATTTATGTGCTCATTCACCGGAAGTTTTGGGAGGCGAAACATTTCTGAATGTTACACGCCAATGTAAAATGGGGTTGTTGGATATAAATATGAACTTTATCGAGCAAAACATACATGTATTGTGTAACATGAAGTCCTATGAGTGCCATCTGATAAAGATCATCAAAGGTTAGTGATTAATTTTAGCTGTATTTCTGGTTTTTGTGACTCCTCTCCTTGCTTGGAAAATGGCTGTGTGTTTTTTCTTGTCAAGGTGATGTCCTAACATAATCTAATGCTATGCTTTCGCCGTAAAGCTTTTTTGAAATCGGACAATGTGGTTGGATTAACGAGAAGTGTATCTTTAAAATGGGATTTAATAGTTGTATGTTTGAGAAATTTGAATTATGAAATGTTTGTTGTTTTGAATTTGGCGCCCTGCTATGTCACTGGCTGTTGAATACTGTGTCCCGCAGGTGGGACGGTCACGTCCCACATACCCCAGAGAGGTTAATTGGAGCACAGCCATGCTCTACTTAAAGCAAAGGTGTACAGATGTTGGTCCGGGAAGCTCATTCACAGTATGGAGTCAGCCATCTTGCGCAACACATAAACAAACAGCCTCTCGATGTTGGTGATCGGCAACTTTGTCCAGTCAAAAGACAAAATGATCGTGCAAAATATCAGCCATGGTAATAAAAAGCTCATTAGCTCAACGCCAACCGCAACTCATAGCCCTACCTCAAAAGTCAGCGGAGCATCTAATGGTGAAGCTGGGAGAAGGTGGGTTACCTTGAATGGTGCCTGGCTTTTGGGGTAGGAAGTTGAGGAAGAGCAGGTGGGAAGGAGGGACACCTCGTGGCTTTGGGAGTATGGGGCGGTGGGCAAGGGGGGAGGGAGCTCCTGCTGCCCTAAAGTGGACGGCCCGTCAAAGATGCATTCCAGAGAAGCTACCTAAAGAGGGAGGTAGGGGCATGGAACTCAAAGGGTTACCATACAGTACAATAAAAGGACAAAAGGGAAAGCAAAGAGGGGATGGAAAGAGACGGGTGGGGGGGCAATACATAAAAATAAACTGCAGAGCGAAATGGGGAGATGTGAAGAGAAAGAAAGTAGAAGATATAGAAGAGAAGGTAAGAAAAGGGGGGGGTTATGGAAAGGAATATGATGGGATGTCTGCGTACACTGAGAGCACCTAGCATAGCAGCATCCTGGAGAGCTACTGTGTCTGCAGTTTCTTGTAGTGGATTGCCAATATCTAGCAACTGATTATACAGTGCATTTGGAAAGTATTCAGACACCTTCACTTTTTCCACTTTGTTACAGCCTTATTCTAAAATAGATTAAATTGTTTTTTTTCTCCCTCAGTCTGCACACAATACCCCATAATGACAAAGCGAAAACAGGCGTAGACATTTTTGCTAATGTATTAAAAACCAGTGGTCTAAGGCACTGCATCACAGCGCTAGAGGCATCACTACAGACCTTGGTTTGATCCCGGGCTGTATCACAACCGGCTGTTATCGGAAGTCCCATCGGGCGGTGCACAATTGGCCCAGCGTCATCCGGGTTAGGGGAAGACTTGGCCAGGGTAAGTAGTCATTGTAAAATAATAATTTGTTCTTAACTGACTTGTCTAGTTAAATAAAGGATAAATAAAAAATAAAAAATATATATTTAAGTATTCAGACCCTTTGCTATGAGACTCGAAATTGCTCAGGTGCATCCTTTTCCATCATCCTTGAGATTTTTCTACAACTTGATTGGAGTCCACCTGTGGTAAATTAAATAGATTGGACATGATTTGGAAAGCACAAACCTGTCTATATAAGGTCCAACAGCTGACAGTGCATGTCAGAACAAAAACTCTAACCCGGAAGCTTACAAGAAATCCTGCTACGCCTTGCGACGAACCATCAAACAGGCTAAGTGTCAATGCAGGGCTAATCATACTACACTGGCTCAGACGCTCGTCTTATGTGGCAGGGCTTGCAAACTATTAGAGACTACAAAGGGAAGCACAGCCGCGAAATGCCCAGTGACACAAGCCTACAAGACGAGCTAAATCACTTCTATGCTCGCTTCGAGGCAAGCAACACTGAGGCATGCATGAGAGCATCAGATGTTCCGGACAACTGTGTTATTAAGCACACCGTAGCCGAAGCTAGTAAGACCTTTAAACAGGTCAACATACACAAGGCTGCGGGGCCAGACGGATTACCAGGATATGTGCTCCGGGCATGTGCTGACCAACTGGCAGGTGTCTTCACTGACATTTTCAACATGTCCCTGATTGAGTCTGTAATACCAACATGTTTCAAGCAGACCACCAAGAACACAAAGGCTACCTGCTTAAATGACTACAAAACCGTAGCACTCACGTCCGTAGCCATGAAGTGCTTTCAAAGGTTGGTAATGGCTCACATCAACACCATTATCCCAGAAACCCTAGACCCACTCCAATTTGCATACCGCCCAAACAAATCCACAGATGATGCAATCTCTATTGCACTCCACACTGCCCTTTCCCACCTGGACAAAAGTAACACTTATGTGAGAATGCTATTTATTGACTACAGCTCAGCGTTCAACACCATAGTACCCTCAAAGCTCATCACTAAGCTAAGGATCCTGGGACTAAACACCTCCCTCTGCAACTGGATCCTGGACTCCCTGACGGGCCGCCCCCAGGTGGTGAGGGTAGGTAGCAACACATCTGCCACGCTGATCCTAAACACCGGAGCTCCACAGGGGTGTTTGCTCAGGCCCCTCCTGCACTCCCTGTTCACCCACGACTGCATGGCCAGGCACGACTCCAACACCACCATTAAGTTTGCAGACGACACAACAGTGGTAGGCCTGATCACCGACAACGATGAGACAGCCTATTGGGAGGAGGTCAGAGACCTGGCCGGGTGGTGCCAAAATAACAACCTATCCCTCAACGTAACCTTGACTAAGGAGATGATTTTGGACTACAGGAAAAGGAGGACCGAGCACACCTCCATTCTCATCGACGGGGCTGTAGTGGAGCAGGTTGAGAGCTTCAAGTTCCTTGGTGTCCACATCAACAAAAAACTAGATTGGTCCAAACATACCAAGACAGTCGTGAAGAGGGCATGACAAAGCCCATTCCCCCTATTCCCCCTCAGGAAACTAAAAAGATCTTCAGAAGGTTATACAGCAGGAACATTGAGAGCATCCTCCCTGGTTGCATAACTGCCTGGTACGGCAATTGCTCGGCCTCTGACCGCAAGGCACTACAGAGGGTAGTGCGTACGGCCCAGTACATCACTTGGGCTAAGCTGCCTGCCATCCAGGACCTCTACACCAGGCGGTGTCAGAGGAAGGCCCTAAAAATTGTCAAAGACCCCAGCCACCCCAGTCAGACTGTTCTCTCTACTACCGCATGGCAAGCGGTACCGGAGTGCCAAGTCTAGGACAAAATGGCTTCTCAACAGTTTTTACCCCTAAGACTCCTGAACAGGTACCGTAAATTCCGGACTATAAGCCGCAACTTTTTTCCCAGGCTTTGAACCTCGTGGTTTAAACAATGACGCGGCTAATATATGGATTTTTCCCGCTTTCAATTTTTTTCTCTCCAAAAAAACACATTCTGTGACGTGCTCAGTTTTTTGGCGGCATAAAGCTTTCATTAGACCAATGAAATTGCCGAACGGGTTACGGTCACCAACTTTTTTGTTTATTGTTTAGATTAAATCGAGCGCTCTCAAACTTCTCATCATTCTGATTACGGTAGTCATTTTGTCACCCTCATCATGGCAAAGACATGGAGAAATGCATATGATGCAGCTTACAAGTTGAAGGCGATTGATCTGGCTGTTGGAAAAGGAAATAGAGCTGCTACATGGGAGCTTGGTCTTAATATGTCGATGATAAGACGTTGGAAACAGCAGCGTGAGGAATTGACAACTAAAGCTTACTGCTAATGTTTTATTTTTTGTTACAAGCCGTGTTTCATTAAAGCCTATTTATTTTTGTTACAAGCCGTGTTTCGTTAAAGCCTATTTATTTTTGTTACAAGCCATGTTTCGTTAAAGCCTGTGTAAAGCTAATTTGTTTCAATGTACCAGTAGGCACCTGCAGCTTATAGACATGTGCAGCTTATTTATGTTCAAAATATTTTTTTTATTTTTTATTCAGTGGGTGCAGCTTATATTCAGGTGCGCTTAATAGTCCGGAAATTACGGTAATCAAATGGCTACCCAGACTATTTGCATTGTGTGCCCCCTCCCAACCCCTCTTTTTACGCTACTGCTATTCTCTGTACATCATATATGCATAGTCACTTTAACCATATCTACAAGTACATACTACCTCAATCAGCCTGACTAACCGGTGTCTGTATGTAGCCTCGCTACTTTTATAGCCTGTCTTTTTACTGTTGTTTTATTTCTTCACTTACCTATTGTTCACCTAACACCTTTTTTGCACTATTGGTTAGAGCCTGTAAGTAAGCATTTACCTGTTGTATTCAGCGCACGTGACAAATAAACTTTGATTTGATGTCGAAGGAATTGTCCGTAGAGCTCCGTAACAGGAATGTGTCGAGCCACAGATCTGGGGAAGGGTCCTAAAGAACACAGTGGCCTCAATGATTCTTAACCTGTCTGGGCTAGGGGGCAGTATTTTCACTGCCGGATAAAAAACGTACCCGATTTAAACTGGTTACTACTCTTGCCCAGAAACGAGAATATGCATATAATTAGTAGATTTGGATAGAAAACACTCAAGTTTCTAAAACTGTTTGAATGGTGTCTGTGAGTATAACAGAACTCATATGGCAGGCAAAAACCTGAGAAGATTCCATGCAGGAAGTGGCCTGTCTGACAATTTGTAGTCCTTCTGTTGCATCTCTATCGAAATTACAGCATCTGTGCTGTTACGTGACACTTTCTAAGGCTTCCTGTGGCTCTCTAAAGCGTTCAGAAAGCAGAATGACGCGTCTCCTGTCTCTGGGCAAAGTACAGCAGCAGAGTTTGTAAGTGGACTGCCTGGGGACAGTGAGACTGGAGATACGCATTCACGAGACCTCACCATTTTTTTCTTTCACTCTTTGAATGAATACAATGTTGTCCGGTTGGAATATTATCGCTATTTTACGAGAAAAATAGCATAAAAATTGATTTTAAACAGCGTTTGACATGCTTCGAAGTACGGTAAATGAATATTTTGAATTTTTTTGTCACGAAATGCGCTCGCGCGTTACCCTTCGGATAGTGACCTGAACGCACAAACAAAACGGAGGTATTTGGATACAACTATGGATTATTTGGAACCAAAACAACATTTGTTGTTGAAGTAGAAGTCCTGGGAGTGCATTCTGACGAAGAACAGCAAAGGTAATCCCATTTTTCTAATAGTAATTCTGAGTTTAGGTTGCCCCAAACTTTGTGGGTGTCAAATTAGCTAGCCGTGATGGCTGAGCTATGTACTCAGAATATTGCAAAATGTGCTTTCGCTGAAAAGCTATTTTAAAATCTGACATAGCGTTTGCATAAAGGAGTTCTGTATCTATAATTCTTAAAATAATTGTTATGTATTTTGTCAACGTTTATCATGAGTAATTTAGTAAGTTCACCGCAAGTTTTCGGTGGGTATGCTAGTTCTGAACATCACATGCTAATGTAAAAAGCTGGTTTTTGATATAAATATGAACTTGATTGAACACAACATGCATGTATTGTATAACATAATGTCCTAGGAGTGTCATCTGATGAAAATCATCAAAGGTTAGTGCTGCATTTAGCTGTGGTTTGGGTTTTTGTGACATATATGCTTGCTTTGAAAATGGCTGTGTGATTATTTTTGGCTGGGTACTCTCCTGACATAATCTAATGTTTTGCTTTCGCTGTAAAGCCTTTTTGAAATCGGACAACGTGGTTGGATTAACGAGAGTCTTATCTTTCAAATGGTGTAAAATAGTCATATGTTTGAGAAATTGAAGTTATAGCATTTTTGAGGTATTTGTATTTCACTGGCTGTTGAAAAGAGTGGGACGCTAACGTCCCACCTAGCCCATAGAAGTTAAATGGGAGAAATGTGGAACCACCAACACTTTTCCTAGAGCTGGCCACCCGGCCAAACTGAGGAATTGGGGGAGAAGGGATTGTCAGGGAGGTGACCAAGAGCTCCAGAGTTCCTCTGTGGAGATGGGAGAACCTTCCAGAAGGACAACCATCTCTAGTAGAGTGGCCAGACAGAAGCCACTTTAAGGCACATCACAGCCCACTTGGGAGTTTGCCAAAAGCACCGAAAGGACTCTCAGACCATGAGAAACAAGATTCTATGGTCTGACGAAACCAAAATTGAAAGCCAAGCGTCATGTCTGGAGGAAACATGCACCACTCATCACCTGGCCAATACCATCCTTACGGTGAAGCATGGTGATTTTTCAGCGGCAAGGACTGGGAGACTAGTCAGGATGGAGGAAACGACAAACAAATTAAAGTACAGAGAGGTCCTTGATGAAAACCTGCTCCAGAGCACTCAGGACCTCAGACCGGCGAAGGTCCACCTTCCAACAGGACAACGACCCTAAGCACACAGCCAAGAATGCAGGAGCGGCTTCGGGACACGTTTCTGAATGTCATAGAGTGGCCCAGCCAGAGCCCGGACTTGAACCCGAAAATAGCTATCCAACCTGACAGAGCTTGAGAGGATCTGCAGAGAAAAATGAGAGAAACTCCCCAAATACCGGTGTGCCAAGCTTGTAGCGTCATACCCAAGAAGACTTGAGGCTGAAATTGCTGCCAAAGGTGCTTCAACAAAGTACATTTACATTTAAGTAATTTAGCAGACACTCTTATCCAGAGCGACTTACAAATTGGTGCATTCACCTTATAATATTCAGTGGAACAACCACTTTACAATAGTGCATCTAAATCTTTTAGGGGGGGGGGGGGGGGGTTAGAAGGATTACTTTATCCTATCCCAGGTATTCCTTAAAGAGGTGGGGTTTCAGGTGTCTCCGGAAGGTGGTGATTGACTCCGCTGTCCTGGCGTCGTGAGGGAGCTTGTTCCACCATTGGGGTGCCAGAGCAGCGAACAGTTTTGACTGGGCTGAGCGGGAACTGTGCTTCCTCAGAGGTAGGGAGGCGAGCAGGCCAGAGATGGATGAACGCAGTGCCCTTGTTTGGGTGTAGGGCCTGATCAGAGCCTGAAGGTACGGAGGTGCCGTTCCCCTCACAGCTCCGTAGGCAAGCACCATGGTCTTGTAGCGGATGCGAGCTTCAACTGGAAGCCAGTGGAGAGAGCGGAGGAGCGGGGTGACAAAGAGTCTGAATACTTATGTAAACGTATAGTTCTGAACTTTTTTAATACATTTGCAAACAATTCAAAACCTGTTTTTGTTTTGTCATTATGGGGTTTTGTGTGTAGATTGATGAGGGACATTCAAATCCATTTTAGAATAAGGCTGGTTCCAAAATGTGGAAAAAGTCAAGGGGTCTGAATACTTTCCAAATGCACTGTACGTTGAGCACTCGGGCAACACCGATTTAACTTTAAGCAATTAGTTTACTTAACTCAGTCAGAACAAGGCAAGAATAAATACTGGCTAACCCATAAGCTCTCCAGAACCATAATTGATTGTACCGTTATTAAAACCTGTTGGAGTTAGGGGGCAGTATTATTATTAGTAGCATTTTATTAGTAGATTTGGATAGAAAACACTCTGAAGTTTCTAAAACTGTTTGAATGGTGTCTGTGAGTATAACAGAACTCATATGGCAGCCAAAAAACCTGAGAAAAATTGAATCAGGAAGTGGGAGAAATTAGAAATGTAGTTTTTGTTTTGAATCCCTTGAAAAACTACAGTGACATAGGATTTACGTTGCACCTCCTAACTCTTCCATTGGCTGTCAACAATCTTTAGGAACTGGTTTCAACCGTCATCTGTTACCGGGCAGAAAATTATGGCTCAGTCAATCACTGGCCAGTCTGAGGAGAGGTGTCTTATGATGCGCGTGCATGTGACTTTTTTTTTTTTTTAATTTTCTGGGATGAATACCTATTGCCCGGTTGTAAAAGTATCGCAATTTTACGTTAAAAAATACCCTAAAGGATTGATTGTAAACATCGTTTGATGTGTTTCTACAAACGGTAATGGAACTTTGAACATTTAGTCTATGGATTTGCGTCCACGCCACATGGCATTGTAAAGTGTTCTGGATGGGTCAACAAAACGGACGTATTTGGACATAAATGATGGACTTTGCAGAACAAATTAACATTTCTTGTGGAAGTGGGTGCCCATCCGAGTGCATTCCGCCGAAGATCAGCAAAGGTAAGTAAATATTTCGAACATATTTTTTTAGATTTGTCGACGTCGTGGTTGTAGGCTAACTGTATAGCTTAGCATTGAAGGCTAAGTTCTGTACTCAGAATATTGAACAATGTGCTTTTTCCGTAGTTATTTTGAAATCTGACAGTGGTTGCATAAAGGAGAAGATTATCTCTTATTCTTTAAATAATTGTTATACATTTTTTCAACGTTTATGAGTTCTTCTGGAAATTAAATGTGCCTATTCACCGGCAGCTTTGGGGAGAAAACATTTTCTGAACGTAAAGCGACAATGTAAAAATTGGGTTTTTGGATACAAATATAAACTTCATCGAACAAAAAATGCATGTATTGTCTAACATGATGTCCTAGGAGTGTCATCTGATGAAGATTGTCAAAGGTTAGTGCTTAATTTTAGCTGTATATCTGGTTTTGTGATGGCTATCCGTGCTTGGAAAATGGCTTTTTTTTTTGCTAAGGTGCTATGCTAAAATAATCTAATGTTTTGCTTTCACCATAAAGCCTTCTGAAATCGGACAATGTGATTGGATTAACGAGTAGAGTATCTTTAACCTCTATGGGCTAGGTGGGACGCTTGCGTAACAGCCAGTGTAATCCCGTGGCGCGTTATTCAAATTCCTAAAAAATGCAAAAACTTCAATTTTTCAAACATATGGCTATTTTACACCATTTTAAAGACAAGACTCTTGTTAATCTAACCACACTGTCCGATTTCAAAAAGGCTTTACAACGAAAGCAAAACATTAGATTATGTCAGCAGAGTACCCAGCAAGAAATAATCAGACACCCATTTTTCAAGCTAGCATATAATGTCACATAAACCCAAACCACAGCTAAATGTAGCACTAACCTTTGATGATCTTCATCAGATGACAACCCTAGGACATTATGTTATACAATACATGCATGTTTTGTTCAATCAAGTTCATATTTATATCAAAAAACAGCTTTTTACATTAGCATGTGACTAGCATGTGACTAGCATTCCCACCGAACACTACCGGTGAATTTACTAAATTACTCACGATACAGAACTCCTCTATGCACTCGATATGTCCGATTTTAAAATAGCTTTTCGGTGAAAGCACATTTTGCAATATTCTCAGTAGATAGCCCGGCATCGCAGGGCTAGCTATTTAGACACCCAGCAAGTTTAGCACTCACCAAAGTCAGATTTACTATAAGAAAAATGTTATTACCTTTGCTGTCTTCGTCAGAATGCACTCCCAGGACTACTACTTCAATAACAAATGTTGGTTTGGTTCAAAATAATCCATTGTTATATCCAAATAGTGGCGTTTTGTTCGTGCGTTCAAGACACTATCTGAAAGGGTAAATAAGGGTGACGAGCATGGCGCAATTCGTGACAAAAAATGTCTAAATATTCCATTACCGTACTTCGAAGCATGTCAACCGCTGTTTAAAATCAATTTTTATGCCATTTTTCTCATAAAAAAGCGATAATATTCCGACCGGGAATCTGCGTTTAGGTAAACAGACGAAAGAAAATAAAGCATGGGGTCGACTCGGGCACGCGCCTAAGCCCATAGTACTCTGATCGGCCACTTGCCAAACGCGATAAAGTGTTTCAGCCAGAGGCTGCCTCGATATCGTTCAGCTTTTCCCGGGCTCTGAGAGCCTATGGGAGCCGTAGGAAGTGTCACGTTATAGCAAAGATCCTCAGTCTTCAATAAAAAGAGCCAAGATGAAACACAACTTGTCAGACAGGCCACTTCCTGCATGGAATCTTCTCAGGTTTTGGCCTGCCATATGAGTTCTGTTATACTCACAGACACCATTCAAACAGTTTTAGAAACTTTAGGGTGTTTTCTATCCAAAGCCAATAATTATATGCATATTCTAGTTACTGGGCAGGAGTAGTAACCAGATTAAATCGGGTACGTTTTTTATCCGGCCGTGTCAATACTGCCCCCTAGCCCTAACAGGTTAAAATGCCGTATAATACTTGAATTTTAATTTTGAGATCATTTTGTTTTGAATTTTGCGCCGTGCTATCTCACTGGTTGTTGTCCAACCAATCCCGCTAACAGGATTTTATCTCGAAGGGGTCCTCTAGAGGTTAACCTTAGACAATGTAGAGGTTTCAAGAAAAGGCATAGAGCTGTTGAGCTCTAGACAAAACATCAAGTCACTTTTTAACTCCTTTGACAATTCTAGACAAAACATTGAGCATCTTAACAGCACATTGAATAAACACCCAAGTCTTTTTCTCATTAAAACATGGCATGACACACCTGCCATAACAATTTCTGACCAGGCTATGTATGTTTATGACAAAATGACTTCACTGTCGCCGCCACTGGCTCAGCCAACCGGAGTGGACAATGCAATGTATGATAAGATGCATGATCAACAGTTCATCTGTATGATCTCAATCAAAGACAGACTGTAAGCCTTATGAGCAAGAAACAGGACCATTTAACAGTGATCAATGCTTTAAACTGGAGACAGAAAATGTGCAAACTATTCAATAGATGACAATATGGTGGAAACAACGTAATGGCTTGATTTGATCTCTGGATGGCAGCAAAGAGCCATCAACCAGCAGGTAGAGTGACTATGGCCCAGTCCAGAAACAACCCCTTGCCTTATCCATGCACTTCATGTAGATTTGAAAGAATGATATAGGTATAAGCAATATGGTAGGAGTTGCACGCGGCCCTCTTACAGATTAAGTCGTTTTTTTGCCATACTGGCTTATACCTATCCAATCCTTTGGGCTCCTGAGTGGCGCAGCAGTCTAAGACACTGCATCTCAGTGCTTGAGGCGTCACTACAGACACCCTGGTTTGATTCCAGGCTGTATCACAACAGGCCGTGATTGGGAGTCCCATAGGGCGGCGCACAATTGGCCCAGCGTCGTCCGGGTTTGGCCGTCATTGTAAATAAGAATTTGTTCTTAACTGACTTGCCTAGTTAAATAAAGAAATCTGCTGTAAGTGCCTAAGGGGAAAAGGGGCATACAATAGTAAATCATGCTACCATGGAGTTACCTTGGATGTTAAGTTAAACTGAGTCCAAACATTATCCTTGTTATAGGCTTACAGTCCTAGGATGCCATCAAGCAGCCATTGCACCTCCAGGTCTAAGTCATGCTCCAAATTATGGCGATAAACATTACAAAGAGACTAAGGTAAGGTAGGAGCTGAAGACACGTACCCAAATATGTGACGATGTACAAACTATAAAACTAATCGACAATTAACTTGAACACTTTTGTATCGTTTTTCTTGTAATTATGCTCAATTTGGAAACAATATGTGACTCGTTCAGGAAACTAGGCATATGTCGCGCGTCACTACTTCACAGGAGGCATTTGAATGTAAACTTTGTTTTTATTTTGATCAAAATGCATTTTTTTGGCAGAAATGCCTTCTGGAACATGTGAACTTTCATGTGTCTTAATAACAAACTTGCATTCCATCTGTAAATACGAATAAAATTGTTAAATTACGAGCCTAGTTGTTTTAACCACGGAAAAAGACAGGAATATTCCCACTAGCCATGATTGGCTGAGATAATGGGTGGGCTGGGCATGCCGAGAGATGAGTTCAGATTGGTCTGCCATGTAGCAAGCTACTGTCTATAACATGAGCTGGTCAGTATGTGTAGGCAAGCCTTTCTAATGCTGCTTTTTTGAAAGATATCACGTAGTAGAACTGCAAAAGTGTTGCTCTCCCTTTTGTTGAAGGCCGAGTTTTGAAATCAGTGGAATGCCCGGCGGATTTAGAGAATGATAGCTAAAGAGATGAAGAAAATTCTGCCGTTTGATTGCAAATATGAAAAGAGAGTCGAAAAGAGAACACACAGAAGGCTGTTGTATAAAATACCTGCTCCAGATTACATCTTCAAACTAAAGGAAGCATGGCATCCATGACAGAGGGGAGAAGAGTCCATCCATATATACAGGTAAGATAGTCTAGCTAGCTACAATTTCAGATATTATACGTTTATAATTTTGTCAGAAAGTCATTTTCATTTCAAGTTAAAGCGTAGTGTTAGCTAGTTAGCTGGCTGGCTAGCTAACGTTACATGTATGATCTGTGTAGTAATATTATTCGGATCTCAGAGCCATTTGCATTGCTAGTTATAGCCTAATGTTAGCTAGCTAACATTGAACCTGGTTGTTAGCTACCTGCCGATTCATGCAGGGCAGTAACGTTATGAGTTGGGATTATGGTTAATTGTTTAGCTAGCTACATGTCTAAACAAAAGACTCCACTATGCAAGTAACCATTTCACTAAACATTCTGTAACCTGTGCATGTGACAAAGAAACTCAGATTTGATATAATATGTGTTGACCAGAGACGGTAATTTGAAGAACATGACCTGCACCAAAGTCAAATCAGGAAATAACGTTAGGCCAACGAGACAGTGTCCACGTTCTAAAATCCTCCGGTGGAATGCCCTGCTTTTATTTCGTCACACAACCATAAGCTATTTTCTGTAATTGACGAGCCATTAACTTGTAAACAATGATCTTGTTGTGAGTTTATTTTCCTGTAATAATGAAGACAAATTAGCGAAAGTGAAGAAGTTGTCAGCGATATGATATGGACGTTATTTTAACTGGCTAGCCAGCCAACTTAAAATTAGCTTCCTAACAAGCTAGAAACGAACCAAAACATTGTTTAGAAACTTGCTTTTAGTTGCCTGGTTTGCTATATTGACATTTCTAAATGGGTGGGTTTATTGGTGTTAAAATACACAAGTTATGCCATTTTGGACCACCAGGCTGCTGATGTCATGCAGCCTGTAGTTTGTGTGTTTAAACTTAATGACAAGTTTGATGTCGGACGACCATAGAATGTTCATGTCACTGCAACAATTGTTGATAGATGTAGTATAAACCAGCATTTAGTCTTGAAATCTTAGGTTGTTTAGTGCATGGCCTCACATATGAATCCTTAAAGAGATGGGTGGGGCTAAGGCTTGAGAGGGTGTGACGCTAAATGGCTTTCCAGTAGGTTCTCAAAAGTGGGGTTACAAGTTTATCCACTTTCAAAGCAGTATTACTTTCCCATTGTTCCACAACTGTATTGTATGCTATCCCATTTTCTAGCTCAGAGTCTCTACTTTTACCCAATGAAAAAACACAATTTCAAATTTTGTTACACAAGACCGAATCGAGCCGGTCGGTCACATATTTTTGTCAATAAATATCAAGACTAAACAGAATAAGTTTAGAATGTAGTTTTTAAAGCCATAATTGTGAGGGTGTTTCTGCCCAACGGCAGCCCCATCAACTTGGTTTGGTATAAAGCTGAGGGATTGGTCTGCGGAAATGTAACTCAAATTCATGAATGGCGCTATGGATGCAAAGGCTGATTGTCGATGAGATCAACATAGTTTGAACATATTTTGAATATGTTGCAACTTAGAACTGAGTTTTAGGAAGTTGGACTATGTCTGTCTGGTTAATGCACTGCAGGGGAATCTCACATGTGAACATGAGCGAAGACAAGTATGTATTAGTACATGTACAGTGCCTTGACAAAGTATTTATGGATTTCTTCACATTTTATTGTGCTACAAAAGGGGATTAAAATAGGTTTGTCATTTTTTGTCAATCCACACAAAATACTCTAATGTCAAAGTAAAAAGATTAAGAATTCATAATTAAATAGCCGTTACATAAGTATTCAGCCCCTTTTGTTTAGGCTACCCTAAATTAGTTCAGAAGTAAAAATTGGTTTAAAAGTGCAATATGCAGAAATCCCTCAACCATTTCCGGTTTGCTAAAATTCTAATAGTTAGCCTAATTTAAGTTTATGTGACAAAACAATCCAGTGTAGAGAATCATTGCACCATCTAAACTGCTGTGAAATATCTTTTCAATAAGCAAAAATATTGCATTATCAGCTGTTTGAACTGGTGTAAAAAACTAAATAAAAAGACGCAAAAACAAAACTTAAGGGGAAGCAGAGAAATGGTGCACATAGAAAAGATCTACCAATCCTTAGAATTGCTTTCAATGATAATTACAGATCAATAACTTACATTTATATGTTAATTTGGTCAGGTCACCCAAAAGTTACATATTGCAGCTTTAACAAATCGAACACATTACTGAGTAACTGCCTCATGGTATTGGTATGCTTGACATTGGCAAATACTGGGGATTTTTTCAGGATAAAATAAACAGTCTGCTTTACACCAAAAACTGGGAAAGGAATTCACCTTTTAGCAGGACAATAACCTACAACACAAGGCCAAATCTACAATGGAGTTGCCTACCAATAAGTCAGTGAATGTTCCTGAGTAGCCAAGCTGCAGTTTTGACTTAAATCTGCTTGAAATCTATGGCAAATGTTTTAAATCAAATCAAATTTGATTGGTCGCATACACATAAAGAGCAGATGTTATTGCAGGTGTAGCGAAATGCCTGTGTTCCTAGTTCTAACAGTGCAGTAATATCTAGCAATACACAACAATCCAAAAGAAAAATAACGGAATTAAGAAATAAATAAGTATTAGGACAAGCAATGTCAGAGTCCAGTGTGTGGGTATATATACTGCTCAAAAAAATAAAGGGAACACTTAAACAACAATGCAACTCCAAGTCAATCACACTTCTGTGAAATCAAACTGTCCAATTAGGAAGCAACACTGATTGACAATACATTTCACATGCTGTTGTGCAAATGGAATAGACAACAGGTGGAAATTATAGGCAATTAGCAAGACACCCCCAATAAAGAAGTGGTTCTGCATGTGGTAACCACAGACCACTTCTCAGTTCCTATGCTTCCTGGCTGTTGTTTTGGTCACTTTTGAATGCTGGTGGTGCTTTCACTCTAGTGGTAGCATGAGACGGAGTCTACAACCCACACAAGTGGCTCAGGTAGTGCAGCTCATCCAGGATGGAACATCAACGCGAGCTGTGGCAAGAAGGTTTGCTGTGTCTGTCAGCGTAGTGTCCAGAGCATGGAGGCGCTACCAGGAGACAGGCCAGTACATCAGGAGACGTGGAGGAGGCAGTAGGAGGGCAACAACCCAGCAGCAGGATCGCTACCTCCACCTTTGTGCAAGGAGGAGCAGGAGGAGCACTGCCAGAGCCCTGCAAAATGACCTCCAGCAGGCCACAAATGTGCATGTGTCTGCTCAAACGGTCAGAAACAGACTCCATGAGGGTGGTATGAGGGCCCGACGTCCACAGGTGGGGGTTGTGCTTACAGCCCAACACTGTGCAGGACGTTTGGCATTTGCCAGAGAACACCAAGATTGGCAAATTCGCCACTGGCGCCCTGTGCTCTTCACAGATGAAAGCAGGTTCACACTGAGCACGTGACAGACGTGACAGTCTGGAGATGCCGTGGAGAACGTTCTGCTGCCTGCAACATCCTCCAGCATGACCGGATTGGCGGTGGGTCAGTCATGGTGTGGGGTGGCATTTCTTTGGGGGGCCGCACAGCCCTCCATGTGCTCGCCAGAGGTAGACTGACTGCCATTAGGTACCGAGATGAGATCCTCAGACCCCTTTGTTAGACCATATGCTGGTGCGGTTGGCCCTGGGTTCATCCTAATGCAAGACAATGCTAGACCTCATGTGTGTCAGCAGTTCCTGCAAGAGGAAGGCATTGATGCTATGGACTGGCCCGCCCGTTCCCCAGACTTGAATCCAATTGAGCACATCTGGGTCATCATGTCTCGCTCCATCCACCAACGCCACGTTGCACCACAGACTGTCCAGGAGCCACCTCATCAGGAGCATGCCCAGGCGTTGTAGGGAGGTCATACAGGCACATGGAGGCCACACACACTACTGAGCCTCATTTTGACTTGTTTTAAGGACATTACATCAAAGTTGGATCAGCCTATAGTGTGGTTTTTCACTTTAATTTTGAGTGTGACTCCAAATCCAGACCTCCATGGGTTGATAAATTGGATTTCCATTGATTATTTTTGTGTGATTTTGTTGTCAGCACATTCAACTATGTAAAGAAAAAAGTATTTAATAAGATTATTTCATTCATTCAGATGTAGGATGTGTTATTTTAGTGTTCCCTTTATTTTTTTGAGCAGTATATATATATATATATATATATATATATATATATATATATAAATAAACACACACATATCATTCAAGAGTTTTTATTTATTTTTACTATTTTCTACATTGTAAAATAATAGAAGATATCAAACTATGAAATACATATGGAATCATGTAGTAGCCAAAAAAGTGTTAAACAAATCAAAACATTTTATATTCTTCAAAGTAGCCACCCTTTGCCTTGACAGCTTTGCACACCCTTGGCATTCTCTCAATCAGCTTCACCTGGAATGCTTTTTACACACACACACACACACACACACACACACACACACACACACACACACACACACACACACACAGAAATGTCCTTGTTTTTTAAAGAAAATCACTTTTTTTGTCCATTAAAATAACATCAAATTGATCAGAAATACAGTATATACATTGTTAATGCTGTAAATGACTACTGTAGCTGGAAACAGCAAATAGGTTATGTAATATCTAGATCTGCATACAGAGCCCCATTATCAGTAAACATCACTCCTGTTCTCCAATGGCACGTTGTGTTAGCTAATCCAAGTTTATCATTTTAAAAGGATAATTGATCATTAGAAAAACATTGTGCAATTATGTTAGCACAGCTGAAAACTGTGTTCTGATTAAAGAAGCAATAAAACTGACCTTCTTTAGACTATTTGAATATCTGGAGCATCAGCATTTGTGGGTTTGATTACAGGCTCAAAAACGGCCTTCTGAAACTCGTCAGTCTATTCTTGTTCTAAGAAATGAAGGCTATTCCATGCGAGAAATTGCCAAGAAACTGAAGATCTCGTACAAGAGCAAACTGTCCCTAACCAGAATAGAATGAGGAGTGGGAGGCCCCGGTGCACAACTGAGCAAGAGGACAAGTACATTAGAGTGTCTAGTTTGAGAAACAGACGCCTCACAAGTCCTCAACTGGCAGCTTCATTAAAAAGTACCCGCAAAACAGCAGTCTCAACGTCAACAGTGAAGAGGCGACTCCGGGATGCTGACTTTCTATCAAAATTCGTTTTTGGGCAGAAATGCCTTCTCGAACATGTGAACTTTCATGTGCCTTAATAACAAACTTGTATGCCATCTGTAAATACAACTGTTAAAATTAAGAGCCTGGTTGGTTTAGCTACAGAAAAATACAGCAACCTTCCCGCTAGCCATGATTGGCTGAGATAATGGTGTGGGCTGGACATGCCGGGAGATGTTTGGATTGGTCTGCCATATAGCACACTTCTGTCTATTTGAGCTGTTAATTATGTATAGGTAATCCTCTCAAGCGCGGCTTTTTTTATTGTCCCACTTAGCAAAACTGAATAAGCCTAATGTCAAGTTAGTGTAATGTTAGCTAGTTAACATTAGCTGGCTGGCTCGCTAGCTTATGTTACGTGTATGCTCTCCACTTTCTGGAGGACAGAGTTTTGAAATCAGTGGAATTTGCGTATGACAGCTAAGGAGATGGAGAAAACACCTGTCTCCGGATTACATCTTCAAACTAAGGGCAACCATGACATCCGACAGGAGACAAGCCCATCGATGATGTATACAGGTAAGATAGTCTAGCTAATTTCAGATATAAGTTTCTAATTTTGACAGAAAGTGGTTTGATTTCAAGTTAAAGTGTACTGTTGGCTCACTAGCTAACATTACGTGTATGATCTTATTTGTATCTCAGATCCGTTTGCTTGACTAATTATAGCCTAATGTTAGCTAGCTAACATTGAACCTAGTTTCTTAGCTACCTGCAGATTAATGCAGGGTAGTAACTTCATGAGTTGGGATTATGGCTCATTGTTTACCTAGCTAGCTAGCTACATTTCATAAGGAAAAACACATCGGAGTGTGCCAGAGCGCAGAATAACTGATGAATTTACGAACGCTCAACCACCGTTGAATATGGCCGGTGTCAGTAAACGTCAGCAAATAAGCATAATTAAATTGTTGCCAGCAGCAGTTAGTCACCAATGCTCTGGATAACATGAAAACAGCCTACCCAGCTCTGCTAGGTCAAGTAAAATGGTCAGAGTGGGGTGTTCTCTCATTATGTGTCTGAAAGTAGCTAGTAAGCTAGCCAATGTTAGCCAGTTAGCTTGGGTGCTTGATTGGCATTGTGAGGTCAGAACGCTCGGATCTACCCCAACTCCTCGGCCAGAAAGTCCAGTGAGCACTTGAATGCTCCAAGAGCGAAACGCTCCGAATTTACAAACAGACATTGACAGCACAGTTGCAGTGACCAACGCTCCGGATAACATAACAGCCTAACCAGCTCTGGTAGGATAAGTAATGTTCAGTGAGCTGTTCTCTCATGTGTCTGGAAGTAGCTAGCAAGTAATCTTGGGTGCCTGATTGCTTTTCTTAATTATTAAAAAAATAAAATATGAAAAAAACAGTATGTAGCCGATCTGTGTATGGACCCTAAAAGGTTTGGTATGAATATTAGTTCAAAACCTATGAACCTCAGCTATCATAGTTGTTGTATCGACTTCAAGTCTGAATGGAATTAATGAAGCCTATGGATTGAGTAGAATAAAATAACTTTGTGCCGAGGATGCAAGTCCTATAAACATGTACTGTAGTTATTACCACACATGAGATCCCCACATTGAATATATACTCTTCCTTGGCAAAGAAAGGTGCGGTTCAGGTATGAATCTGAGACATTCTTTTTCTGTTATATCATATACTAGGTGTAGCAAACTCCATTATTTGAATGATGCTGTGTCTGCATGTATGCATTACAATTATACACTTCAACAGTGTTTACCACTCCTGCTCCTGGGACATCAATGATTACACATTGTAACTATGTAATAGACTAGAAATATGATTTAAGTAAAGGCTGATTTGTAATTCATATATACAGCAACCAAACAGTACACTACACTTCCTATGCATATCTAACTACCTTCATCTGCATTAATCTGAGGACAAAGGATAGGTGTAGTATTTCAATGAGATACTTCATTTCAACCAGTGGAGAATGTGAAACGCTTTATTGAAAGAAGTTCATTATCCAGGTGTTATAAATACATATATTATAATTAAGATAATTGTAATATTATATTATAAAGTTACAAGTTCAATCTGTACTTTAATGCACATATGGTGATAATTATTTAAAAAAGAGGAACAAAGAGGAGGTGGGAAGAGAGGGGACAGAAAAGACAGAAAAGGAAAGAGGTAAAACAGAGGAGCAGGGAAGACAGCATATGATTAATGAATTACAGTGCTACCCTAATATTCTCTCAGTTCATCACAATTACATAGTGTCTCCTAACCAGCTTCGGGCTCCCAATCTGCCCGAAGGTTATCTTAAGAGCGGGTGAGGTGGCGATGACGCGACTGACTTCCTCTCTCACATCAAAACACACCTGCAGACAAGAGACAGATGGATAGAGAGAGAGCATGATTAAGCTTTGTTTTTTTTTATTCTAACACTGTCAGTCACAATCATCAGGAGGTGAAATGCAAAACTGACCTTGGATCATTAACTCTGGGACTACTAGATCTCTATTTCAATGTAAAGCCTCTCTTTAATAATACTATCCGGTTGACCCGAACAAGTCACCTCTCACCTATGATCATGCTGTGCCCTCTGTCAGCCAGTTCAGATGCAGGAGGGGTTCACCAGCACAGCTGATATAACTGTGTGTAGTCTCACCTGGTGTCCACACTAAGTGGCTACAGAGTACTTTATGCTGAAAAACAGAAGATAATGTCATTAGACTTTTACATTACCAGATCACAAATACATAAATACCACTTGAAGCTTGATGACTTGATCATTTGAATCCATTGTGTAGTGCTAAGGCAACAGCTGGTGAGGTGTCAGGTTCGCCTCTGTACTTAAAGGGTGACTATTCCAACTGTGAAATTCTGCAGATCTGTCGCAGACGAGGTAGGAACACATATCCCACACAGAAGAGGTGGATAGAATTTGACAGGTCAAGGTAGCCGTCTTCCTCCAAACTGTGCAGCAAGTTGTAGTACTGACATGTCAAAGCACTCCAAACATCTCTCCATAAGCGTTCCACTCTAACAGAGAGAAAGAAAAGGTTTTGTGGGAGGGAGGAACCTAATCTCTGTGGTCTTCCTCCATGAATAGTGAACACTGAGGTGGGTCCGAGGTTATAGAAATGCAAGTTGTGTGTGCCTCTGTGAGTGGTGACAGACTGTATGTGACGCAGACACCTATCTGAGTGTACCTGAAACATTTAAATAGAGGGCTTGGTTATTGCAAGGCTAACCCCCAGGGAAATCATGACTTGGCAGCAACAGGGTCTTGATAGTCCAGTGAAAATGGCTGTGTTATGTGGTGTAAATCTGAAAATTCGCAGCTGACATCTTAAGGGTTTTTTAATTAATGCATGCGAGACAGGTTCCATGTACATCAAGGTAGGCAGAGAGGAAGAGAGGAAAAGAACAAAACAGTTTAATTACCTCTGGTTATGGACAAATTTGCCAGCCTGTTTCTCGGACAGTGAACTGGCAATATGTACATTTTTGACCCCTTGATCAGCTCGCACTCTGAAAGTAAAGAAAAAAACGTATTTTTTGTAGATATGAAAACAATAACTGAGATATGACCGTTCAATCTAAAGCAGCAGATGTCATTTTCAGGATACGTCAATTCAGCACAGAAAGCTTAAACCCAGAATGGTATTGTGGTTGTTCATTATGTGATGGGAAATATGCAACATGCATACAAAATAATATACTTACCTTCCTTGAAAATGTCATCTATACCGCCCAAGATGACAATGTTGTATCTTGAAAAAAAAGCATTGGAATTAAAAGTGAAATGTTTAACCTATTAACCTGCATTATTTATGTATTACCAGTTGATGAAGTACAACTCCCATTTCATACATCATTGAAAATTTGTCTACAAATAAGAATAAAAAGGTTTAAATAACTTCTTAGATTTGATGGAGACATTATACATCTTAGTACCTTATCAATTTATGATTTGTATCAGTGTGGACGAGAGACAGGGAAGCAGGAACAGAGTATTTTTGCCGAGCAATGCAACGAAGCTGGATCTTTCTAGCAATGATACCTGCACCATCTACACGCTGCAAAGACTCCCTAATTCTTCGCCATTGTACACGATAGCCCATTGCTTGGAGACTTCCTTTGACCATTTTAAAGCCCCCATGAGGCATCCTGGCCTTAATGGCCCTGACTTTCTGGTCTAACTTCATCTGACATATTAGAATAGCATTTCCTGACAGTGTTCTTTCATCCTTCTGTAAAAAAAGCTAACTGTTACAGTCAAAAAATATGCTTACATATCGACTATGAAACAAATAGGACATGGCCTGCTTATGATTTGCAATGAAAGAAAGTTATATGAATTCACCTGAAAAAGGCGAGAATAGGCGTTCGTAGCTAAAGGTTTTTGGTTAGCTTGAGAATAATAATTGCATGATTTATCATTCAACGGTTGCATGTGTTTATGTAATATAGATGTATGAACCGACACTGAATCATAGGAGCTAACTACTATAGAAGTTGGACGGAAGAACGCCCAGTACTGCTTACCTGAGATGCCATCATCACAGTCCTTCGAAGGTGTCCGCTATGACTTCCTTTGTGTCGGAAAGAAAGGCTGAACAGTTTTGGTTGTAGCCAAACTGACACTCAAAATGGCTAAAATGGAGGGTGGTTGATAACGAAATTAAATTGGAGTTTTGTTTTCAAATACATTTTTTGTTCTCAAAATACGAACCACATAGCATATCATTACAGAAGAATGTACCGGTATGTTAGCTATCTACCTAACGTTAGTAGTTAAACATCAAACTTGCCAGTATATTAACTATAGGCTATCTAACAACCGTCACGTTGTACAGCGCCATTTATCCGTACCATCCTAACAGAAACCCAGAGGGTTTTTCGTTTTTCATGGAATAGAAACGCCATAATATCAAATTAATTAACCTGTTATGGCTAGGGGGCAGTATTGACACGGCTGGATAAAAAAACGTACCCGATTTAATCTGGTTACTACTCCTGCCCAGTAACTAGAATATGCATATAATTATTGGCTTTGGATAGAAAACACCCTAAAGTTTCTAAAACTGTTAGAATGGTGTCTGAGTATAACAGAACTCATATGGCAGGCCAAAACCTGAGAAGATTCCATGCAGGAAGTGGCCTGTCTGACAATATATTGCCCTTCTTGATTATCTCTATCCATTACAGAGGATCTCTGCTGTTACGTGACACTTCCTACGGCTCCCATGGGCTCTCAGAAGGCGGCAAAAAGCTGAATCGTGGCTTTGCAGGCTCTGGCTGAAAAAAAGTAGCGCATTTGGGTAGGGGCTGGTTACAGTACTGTGAGACTCAGGCGCGTGCCCGCGTCGACCGAATGCTTTGTTTTCTTTCCTCTGTTTACCTAAACGCAGATTCCCGGTCGGAATATTATCGCTTTTTTAACGAGAAAAATGGCATAAAAATTGATTTTAAACAGCGGTTGACATGCTTCGAAGTACGGTAATGGAATATTTAAAAATTTTTGTCACGAATTGCGCCATGCTCGTGACCCTTATTTACACTTCGGATAGTGTCTTGAACGCACGAACAAAACGCCGCTATTTGGATATAACGATGGATTATTTTGGACCAAACCAACATTTGTTATTGAAGTAGCAGTCCTGGGAGTGCATTCTGACGAAGAACATCAAAGGTAATCAAACTTTTGTAATAGTAAATCGGAGTTTGGTCAGGGCTAAACTTGGTGGGTGTCTAAATAGCTAGCCCAGCCATCACGGCAATCTACTCAGAATATTGCAAAATATGCTTTCACCGAAAAGCTATTTTAAAATCGGACACCTCGATTGCACAAAGGAGTTCTGTATCTATAATTCTTAAATTGTTATGTTTTTTGTGAACGTTTATCGTGAGTAATTTAGTAAATTCACTAGAGGTTTCTGAACGTCACATGCTAATGTAAAAAGCTGGTTTTTGATATAAATATGAACTTGATTGAACAAAACATGCATGTATTGTCTAACATAATGTCCTAGGTGTGTCATCTGATGAAGATCAAAGGTTAGTGCTGCATTTAGCTGTCTTCTGGGTTTTTGTGACATTATATGCTAGCTTGAAAAATGGGTGTCTGATTATTTCTGGCTGGGGACTCTGCTGACATAATCTAATGTTTTGCTTTCGTTGTAAAGCCTTTTTGAAATCGGACAGTGTGGTTAGATTAATGAGAGTCTTGTCTTTAAAATGGTGTAAAATAGTCATATGTTTGAGAAATTGAAGTAATAGCATTTCTAAGGTATTTGAAAATCGTGCCACGGGATTACACTGGCTGTTGCGTAGGTGGGACGATTTCATCCCACCTAGCCCAGAGAGGTTAAGCAAGTACAAGTCAAAAATTTGGATTACACCTACTGATTCCAGGATTTTTCTTTATTTTTACTATTTTCTACATTGTAGAATAATAGTGAAGACATCACAACAATGAAATAACATATGGAATCAGTTAACAAATTCTTATTTCCAAGGACAACCTACTCCTTCCTCCCCGTCGGGGAATTGAACCCGGGTTTCCGCGTGCCTGCATTTTGTAGTACAGACATGGCCTGCTCTTCCCTATGTAAGGAATTAGGCACTTTCCCATATTTACTACAGTAAGCCTACAATACAATGTTCACTTGTCAGACTGCACAGTAGCCTAATAAACAAACACAGGTGGCTTATATCGTCAAAATGCTTTATTATCCAAACGTAAAAGCATATACGTACAGTACTGTATTTCATCCTCAGCATCTTTATGCTTCCGTTAATAAAATAATGATTAAAAAAGTATTTCAAAATGCAGATGTTGATTTAGTTATGATCCATAAATTACTATGGGAATAAATATAAATGATTTACATAAATATTGGAACAAAGTTGTCTAATGAAGGCAAACAATTTAGAATCTTCCAATCCTCTTATGCTGTAGACTACTCCCGACCGTCACGTTGAACAGCGCCATATTTTCCATTCCATCCTAACGGAAACCCTGAGGGTTTTGTTTTTCTCGGAAAATAAACACCATAACATTACTCTAATTAATTAAGCCAAACCTTAAAATCAATCTCAAATACTATGTTATTACAAAAAAGGTTAAGTTCTCTGGTAATGCCAAGAATGAAGACTATCAAACGCTTTTCAAAGATGCCCTCTGGTGGTCAAACTAGCACTAACTTGCATTAACAGAAAAAATGGCTGACAATTAGATAACGTGCCACAGAATGCTGCAGCAGCCTGCAAGGTGTGCTGCAGTATGACGCAACTTTTAACCTCTTGGGGCTAGGTGGGACGCTAGCGTGCCACCCGTGGTGCACTCCATCAACAGCAGGTGCATTTCAAGAGCGGCAAATTTGAATCCAAATAAATGTCAAAATTCACATTTTTCAAACATACAACTATTTTACACCCTTTGAAAGATAAACATCTCCTTAATCTAACCACGTTTTACGATTTCAAAAAGGTTTTACGGCGAAAGCATAAATTTAGAGTATGTTAGGACAGTACATTTACAAGAGTTGTGTGTAATGTTTTGTCAAGTCAAAGACAGGGTCACCAAAACCATAAAACCAGCTAAAATGATGCACTAACCTTTTACAATCTCCATCAGATGACACTCCTAGGACATTATGTTAGACAATGCATGCATTTTTAGTTCTATCAAGTTCATATTTATATCCAAAAACAGCTTTTTACTATGGCATTGATGTTGAGGAAATCGTTTCCCTCCAATAACCGGCAGTCAAGTCAGCGTCACAAATTAAATAATTAAAATTAGAAAACATTGGTAAAATATTATATTGTCATTTAAAGAATTATAGATTTACATCTCTTGAACGCAATCAACTTGCCAGATTTAAAAATAACCTTACTGGGAAATCACACTTTGCAATAATCTGAGCACTGCGCCCAGAAAAATACGCGTTGCGATACAGACTAGACGTCATGTTGGGGAGATCTAAAATCGAAAATACTATGTAAATAATCCATTACCTTTGATTCTCTTCATCAGATGTCACTTCCAGGTATCACAGGTCCATAACGAATGTAGTTTTGTTCAAAAAAGCTCATCATTTATGTCCAAAAATCTCCGTCTTGTTAGCACATGATCTAAGCCAGCCGGACTTCTCGTCATGAACGAGGGGAAAAAATATATTTCCGTTCGTTCAAACATGTCAAACGTTGTATAGCATAAATCATTAGGGCCTTTTTTAACCAGAACATGAATAATATTCAAGGTGGACAAATGCATACTCTTTTATAACGTATTGGAACGAGGGTACCCAACATGAACTCGCGCGCAAGGTGTCTAATGGGCCATCATCGTTCCATGGCTCTTGTTCGGTCAGATCTCCCTCCAGAAGACTCAAAACACTTTGTAAAGGCTGGTGACATCTAGTGGAAGCAATAGGAAGTGCCAAAATATTCCTAAACCCCTGTGTTTTTCAATGGGATAGGTTTAAAGTCAATACAACACATCAGGTATCCACTTCCTGTCAGAAAATGTCTCAGGGTTTTGCCTGCCAAATGAGTTCTGTTATACTCACAGACACCATTCAAACAGTTTTGGAAACTTTAGAGTGTTTTCTACCCATATATAATAAGTATATGCATATTCTAGTTACTGGGTAGGATTAGTAACCAGATTAAAATCGGGTACATTTTTTTTATCCAGACGTGCAAATGCTGCCCCCTAGACCCAACAGGTTAAAGGAGCAACCGCTGTATTCTACTCTTCTGTATTTTAGACAATGCCACTGACATTGCTAGTCCTGATATTTATATACTTAATTCCATTCTTTTACGTCAAGATTTTTGTATTGTTGTGAATTGTTAGATACTATTGCACTTTGAGCTAGAAACACAACGTGACCAATATACGTGACCAATAAAATGTGATTTGATTTTGACATGCATATAAATACATACAATATGAATAAAAATAAAACGCAACATGTAAAGGGTTGGTACCAATGTTAACATATTTGTGCACATCCCTGTCAGTGAGCATTGCTCCTTTGCCGAGATAATCCATCCACCTGATAGGGGTGGCATATCAAGAAGCTGATTAAACAGCATGATCATTACACAGCTGCACCTTGTGCTAGGGACAACAGTCCACTCAAATGTGCCGTTTTGTCACACAGCACAATTCCACGTCTCAATTTGAGGGCATCTTAACAAAGGGATCGTCTGAGAACTGCCACCCGAACAGCTGATGAAACTGAAGTATTTGTGTGTAATAAAGCCATTTTGTGGGGAATGACGTATTCTGGATTGGCTGGGCCTGGCTCCCTGGTAGGTGAGCCTATGCCCTTCCAAGCCCACCATGGCTGTGCACCTGCCCAGTCATGTGACATCCATAGATTAGGGCCTAATTAATTTATTCCAATTGACTGATTTCCTTAAATGAACTGTAACTCAGTAAAATCATTTCAAATGTTGCATGTTGCATTTACACATAATTTATATACTTAAAAAAAAAATACATTATGGACAGTATGTCGATAAAATATGTAGTATATCTGAAGAATAATACATCTGACAAAATTGCTGTCTAGCCAACATCGTGAAAAAGCTTGAAGAGTTATGAGAAGAATATGGGGGAAAAAATTGCACAATCCAGGTGTGCAAAGTGCATACATTTGATTTATTAGGATCCCAATTAACCTGTCTGGGCTAGGGGGCAGTATTTTCACGGCCGGATGAAAAACGTACCCAATTTAACCTCTATGGGCTAGGTGGGACGCTAGCGTGCCACCCGTGGTGCACTCCATCAACAGCAGGTGCATTTCAAGAGCGGCAAATTTGAATCCAAATAAATGTCAAAATTCACATTTTTCAAACATACAACTATTTTACACCCTTTGAAAGATAAACATCTCCTTAATCTAACCACGTTTTACGATTTCAAAAAGGTTTTACGGCGAAAGCATAAATTTAGAGTATGTTAGGACAGTACATTTACAAGAGTTGTGTGTAATGTTTTGTCAAGTCAAAGACAGGGTCACCAAAACCATAAAACCAGCTAAAATGATGCACTAACCTTTTACAATCTCCATCAGATGACACTCCTAGGACATTATGTTAGACAATGCATGCATTTTTAGTTCTATCAAGTTCATATTTATATCCAAAAACAGCTTTTTACTATGGCATTGATGTTGAGGAAATCGTTTCCCTCCAATAACCGGCAGTCAAGTCAGCGTCACAAATTAAATAATTAAAATTAGAAAACATTGGTAAAATATTATATTGTCATTTAAAGAATTATAGATTTACATCTCTTGAACGCAATCAACTTGCCAGATTTAAAAATAACCTTACTGGGAAATCACACTTTGCAATAATCTGAGCACTGCGCCCAGAAAAATACGCGTTGCGATACAGACTAGACGTCATGTTGGGGAGATCTAAAATCGAAAATACTATGTAAATAATCCATTACCTTTGATTCTCTTCATCAGATGTCACTTCCAGGTATCACAGGTCCATAACGAATGTAGTTTTGTTCAAAAAAGCTCATCATTTATGTCCAAAAATCTCCGTCTTGTTAGCACATGATCTAAGCCAGCCGGACTTCTCGTCATGAACGAGGGGAAAAAATATATTTCCGTTCGTTCAAACATGTCAAACGTTGTATAGCATAAATCATTAGGGCCTTTTTTAACCAGAACATGAATAATATTCAAGGTGGACGAATGCATACTCTTTTATAACGTATTGGAACGAGGGTACCCAACATGAACTCGCGCGCCAGGTGTCTAATGGGACATCATCGTTCCATGGCTCTTGTTCGGTCAGATCTCCCTCCAGAAGACTCAAAACACTTTGTAAAGGCTGGTGACATCTAGTGGAAGCAATAGGAAGTGCCAAAATATTCCTCAGCCCCTGTGTTTTTCAATGGGATAGGTTTAAAGTCAATACAACACATCAGGTATCCACTTCCTGTCAGAAAATGTCTCAGGGTTTTGCCTGCCAAATGAGTTCTGTTATACTCACAGACACCATTCAAACAGTTTTAGAAACTTTAGAGTGTTTTCTATCCATATATAATAAGTATATGCATATTCTAGTTACTGGGTAGGATTAGTAACCAGATTAAATCGGGTACATTTTTTTTATCCAGACGTGCAAATGCTGCCCCCTAGCCCTAACAGGTTAAACAGGTTACTACTCTGGCCCAGAAACTAGAATATGCATTTTATTAGTCGATTTGGATAGAAAACACTCTGAAGTTTCTAAAACTGTTTGAATGGTGTCTGAGTATAACAGACCTCATATGGCAGGCAAAAACCTGAGAAAAATCCAAGCAGGAATTGAAAAGTCTGGGAATTGTAGTTCTTTTGATTCTCTATCGAAGCTCCAGTGTCTGTGGGGTGACGTTGCACTTACTAAGGCTTCCATTGGCTGTCTAAAGCCTTCAGAAAGTGGTATGAGCATTTTCCTGTCACTGGGCAGAGTATAGGAGCTCAGTTACTGAGTGGTCTGCCTGGCAACAAAGTGATTGGATATGCTCAGTCCCGTGAGCGCGCCCCTCCTTTTTCTTCTTGAATGAATATGCTATTGTCCAGTTGGAATATTATCGCAATTTTACGTTAAAAATACCATATTGATTTTAAACAGCGTTTGACATGCTTCTAAGTACGGTAATGGAACATTTTGACTTTCTCTCGTTCCGCGCGTTACCCTTTGGATAGTGCTCTGAACGCACGAACAAAACGGAGGTATTTGGAGATAAATATGGATTATTTGGTACAAAAACAACATTTCTTGTGGAAGTAGTAGTCCCGGGAGTGCATTCTGACGAAGATCAGCAAAGGTAATACAATATTTGTAATACTAATTCTGAGTTTAGGTTGCCCGAAGATTTGGCAGGTGTCTGATTAGCTCACCGTGATGGCTGAGCTATGTACTCAGAATATTGAAAAATGTGCTTTCTCCGTAAAGCCATTTTAAAATCTGACACAGCGGTTGCATAAAGGAGTAGTCTATCTTTAATTTTTAAAATAATTGTTATGTATTTTGTCAACGTTTATGATGAGTATTTTTGTAAAATGATGTGCACATTCACCGGGCGTTTTGGTGGGAATAAATTTTCTGAATATCACGCACCAATGTAAAATGCTGTTTTTGGATATAAATATGAACTTTATCGAACAAAAAAATGCATGTATTGTGTAACATAATGTCCGCGGAGTGTCATCTGATGAAGATCGTCAAAGGTTAGTGCTTCATTTGGCTGTGTTTTGGATTTTATTGACATGTCCTTGCTTGGAAAATGGCTGTGTGATTATTTTTGTCTATGTACTCTCCTAACAATCTAATGTTTTGCTTTCGCTGTAAAGCCTTTTTGAAATCGGACAATGTGGTTAGATTAACGAGAAGTGTATCTTTAAAATGGTGTAAAATAGTCGTATGTTTGAGAAAGTTGAATTATGACATTTTGTTGTTTTTGAATTTTCCGCCCTGATATTTCACTGTGTGTCCCGCAGGGCTTCCCACCTAGCCCATAGAAGTTAACAGTTTTACTGGGGTCCGACAACTAAAAAGACTTTGCATATATTTAAAAACATGAACATGTAGTGTGTGTGTGCATCTATCAGTTACACATACTTGCCGGTACACAAACAAGTAGGTAATGTGGGAGAGGCGTTGGGCCGTCAGGTGTTGCTTTATTGTATTTTTAAACCAATAAGCTGGGGCCTCCCAAGTGATCTATGGCACTGCATTGCAGTGCTTGGGGTGTCACGACAGACCAAGGATCGATCCCAGGCTGTGTCACAGCCAGCCGTGACCGGGAGACCCATGAGGCGCCGCACAATTGGCAGAGCGTCGTCTGTGTTAGAGGGTTTGGTTGGCCAGGATTTCCTTGTCTCATCACGCTCTAGCAACTCCTTGTGGTGGACCGGGCGCCTGCAAGCTGCCTCGGGTGCCAGCTGGACGGTGTCCCCTCCGACACATTGGTGCGGCTGGGTTCAGGGTTAAGCGAGCAGTTTGTCAAGAAGCAGTGCGGCTTGGCAGAGTTGTGTTTTGGAGGATGCATGGCTCTCGATCTTTGCCTCTACCGAGTCCATAGGGGAGTTGCAGCGATGGAACAAGACTAACTACCAACTGGATATCACAGAATTGGGGAGAAGGGTAAAAGTACAAAAAATAAATAAACCAGCAAGCTGATAGGTCTGCTGTTCGAACCAGTAAAGGCCGCTTTACCACTCTTGTGAAGCAGAATGACTTGTGTGCCTAAAGGCCTGAGGACCAAGACATTCCTCTAGGCTCAGATTAAAGATGACAGATAAGAATGGCTATAGTCAGCTACCATCATCAGTAGCTTTCCATCTAACTTAATGCCAGTAGGTTTTTCATTATTGATCGATCATTTATACACTTCTCCCACACCAACTTAAAAAAGTGAACCACTTTTCTTTCCTTATTTGTTTTTTATGCTTGAGTACAAGTGCTCACTGTTCGTTGTTGGCATTTCCTACTTTTCCAATGAGGTAATCATCAAAAGTATTGGCTACATCAAATGGTTTTGTGATGAATAAGACATCTGATTTGATGAAAAACAGAGTTGAATTTGTCTTTTATTTAAATGTTATTTAAACTACAAAGTTTTCCCCTCATTCTTTATATTATTGATCGTGGCTTCATAATAGTTTATTTTTATTGAGTTTAGTCACAATTTCTTAATTTGCAGTAAGGCAGCCAGTCAAATGTGCAGCCATCTCTTTCAACCATAGTTTTTTTAGTTCCTCATCAATCCATGCAACCTTAACAGTTCTAACAGTAAGATTCTTAACTTCTTAGTGCTTGGGGGCAGTATTTTCACGGCCGGATAAAAAAAACATACCCGATTTAAACTGGTTATTACTCTTTTCCAGAAACGAGAATATGCATATAATTAGTAGATTTGGATAGAAAACACTAAAGTTTATAAAACTGTTTGAATGTGAGTATAACAGAACTCATATGGCGAGCCAAAACCTGAGAAGATTCCATACAGGAAGTGCCCTCTCTGACCATTTATTGTGCTTCTGTGGCATCTCTGTCGAAAATACAGCATCTCTGCTGTAACGTGACAATTTCTAAGGCTCCCATAGGCTCTCTGAAGGCGCCAGAAAGTGGAATGAGATCTCTGCTGTCTCTGGGCTAGGTACAGGAGCGCTGTTTGTGAGTGGTCAGGTTGGTGGCTCAGACACAGGAGATGCGCGGCCCCGAGAAGTGGCCATGTTTTTCTTTCTTTTACGAGATGTTTTTCTTTTACGAGAAAAATAGCATAAAAATTGATTTTAAACAGCGTTTGACATGCTTCTAAGTATGGTAATGGAATATTTTGAAATTCTTTGTCACGACATGCGTCCGCGCGTCACCCTTCGGATAGGGACCTGAATGCACGAACAAAACGGAGGATATTTGAACATAACTATGGATTATTTTGAACCAAAACAACATTTGTGGTTGAAGTAGAAGTCCTGGGAGTGCATTCTGACGAAGAACAGCACAGGTAATCCAATTCTACTAGTAATTCTGAGTATACTGAGCCTCGATGTTGGCGTGTGTCTGTTTAGCTAGCCTTGATGGCCGAGCTATCTACTCAGAATATTGCAAAATGTGCTTTTGCCGAAAAGCTATTTTAAAATCTGACACCGCGATTGCATAAAGGAGTTCTGTATCTATAATTCTTTAAATAATTATGTATTTTGTAAACGTTTATCAAGAGTAATTTAGTAAATTCACCGAAAGTTCAGTGTGTATGCTAGTTCTGAACGTCACATGCTAATGTAAAAAGCTGTTTTTTGATATAAATATGAACTTGATTACATTTACGTCATTTAGCAGACGCTCTTATCCAGAGTGACTTCAAAATTGGTGCATTCACCTTATGATATCCAGTGGAACAACCACTTTACAATAGTACATCTATATCTTTTTTTTTGGGGGGGGGGGGGGTTAGAATGATTACTATATCCTATCCCAGGTATTCCTTAAAGAGGTGGGGTTTCAGGTGTCTACGGAAGGTGGTGATTGACTCCGCTGTCCTGACGTCGTGACGGAGCTTGTTCCACCATTGGGGTGCCAGAGCAGCGAACAGTTTTGACTGGGCTGAGCGGGAACTGTGCTTCCGCAGCGGTAGGGGGGCCAGCAGGCCAGAGGTGGATGAACGCAGTGCCCTTGTTTGGGTGCGAACAAAACATGCATGTATTGTATAACAAAGTCCTAGGAGTGTCATCTGATGAAGATCAAAGGTTAGTGCTGCATTTAGCTGTGGTTTTTGTGACATATATGCTAGCTTGAAAAATGGCTGTGTGATTATTTCTGGCTGGGTACTCTCCTAACATAATCTAATGTTTTGCTTTCGCTGTAAAGCCTTTTTGAAATCGGACAATGTGGTTGGATTAATGAGAGTTCTTTTTCAAATGGTGTAAAATATGTTTGAGAAATTGAAGTTATAGCATTTTTAAGGTTTTTGTATTTCGCGCCACTCGATTCCACTGGCTGTTGACTAGGTGGGACGATTTTGTCCCACATACCCGAGAGAGGTTAACAGGTGCATGTTTATCAGTAATTGGAAGAAGCAATTTCATAAATTCATCAAGTGCAGCGTCAGGATGCTCCTTATTAATCACAGACCAACAGATATTTTTAACATAATCCACATAAATCACAGCAAAATATTTTGTATTCTCTCTTACATACTATTTTAGGCCCAGCTTGTGGAACTTTGGCTTTTCTGGATATAGCCACTATATTGTGATCACTGCATCCAATGTGTACGGACACAGCTTTAGAACAAAATATGATCGACATGTGGATGATCATCTTCTTGTAGTGTTTGTAAACACCCTGGTAGGTTGATTAATAATCAATCCAATTACAGGCACTGGTTACAGTGATAAGCTTCCTCTTGAGCAGACAGCTTCATGAAAACCAGTCAATATTCAAGTCCCCAAGAAAGTAGATATCTCTGTTTACATCACATACGGCAGGGTTCCCGAACTGACGAATTTGGCATGCGTGTTTTGTATTTCTTTTTCCATTGTGGAAATGAGCTCGAAGTAATTTGAATTTAAGAAATCTGTTCGCAAGTATTCCCACACATAAAAGAGACGTGATCGTATACAAATGTAAGCTAGGTTTAAAATGACTGTTTTAGTCAAACATTTCTGTTTGGGGTTCTTGTAGTTAATTTGCAGTACACAAATTATTTGTAATTATAAGGTGGATGGTTCGAGCCCTGAATGCTGATTGGCTGATATCAGGAGTATGTCAGACCATATACCACAGGTATAACAAAACAACTATTTGTACTCTTCTAATTACGTTGGTAACCAGTTTATAATAGAAATAACGCACCTCAGGGGTTGTGGTATATGGCCAATAATACCACGGCTAAGGGCTGTATCCAGGCAGTCCCTGTTGTGTCTTGCATAACAGCAGCCCTTAGCTGTGGTATACTGGCTATATACACACACACCACACTCCCTCAGGCCTTACTGCTTAATTATGTTCCGGCCCCCTGACCATACGCACAATAAAATAATAAGATCGCGGCTGAATCTATTTGATGATCCCTGACATACACTAAGCATCTCACACATTATTTACAGTAGACACTGACTATTAGCACTTGGTGGCCTATAGCGACAACCCCAAAAATGCATTAGATGTGCTGAGTGAACCTGCAACCACAACACTTCGATAACACTTGACATAAGGTCTTCTCTAAGCATTATAGGGATATGGCTCTGAATATATACAGCAACATCCCCCATAAGCATTCCTGTCTCTTCTATGAATGTTATATCCTTGTATTGCTACTGCTGTATCAAATTAATTATCAAAGTGAGTCTCAGAAATGGCTAATATAATGTTTTGATGTTAAACAATTTAAAGGCAATGCTACCAAATACTAATTGAGTGTATGTAAACTTCTGACCCACTGGGAATGTGATTAAAGAAATAAAAGCTGAAATATAATTCTTAAAATAAAGTGGTGATCCTAACAGACGTAAGACAGGGAATTTTTTACTAGGATTAAATGTCAGGAATTGTGAAAAACTGAGTTTAAATGTATTTGGCTAAGGTGTATGTAAACGTACGACTTCAACTGATATATATATATATATTTCAGAACATTAACTTCTATGGGCAAGGTGGGACGCTAGCGTCTGCGGGACACAGCCAGTGAAATATCAGGGCGGCAAAAGAACAAAATGTCATAATTAAACTTTCTCAAACACACATTTACATTTACTTCTCCTTGATGTAACCACATTGTCCGATTTCAAAAAGGCTTTACAGATGTGAAAATGTATTCCCACCAAAACGCCCGGTGAATGTGCACATCAATTTACAAAAATACTCATCAGAAACGTTGACAAAATATATAATAATTATTTCAAGAATTATAAATAGACTACCCCTGGATGCAACCGCTGTGTCAGATTTTAAAATAGCTTTACGGAGAAAGCACATTTTTCAATATTCTGAGTGCATAGCTCAGCCATCACGGCGAGCTATACAGACACCCGCCAAGTTCGGGGCAACCTAAACTCAGAATTAGTATTAGAAATATTCTCTTACCTTGGCTAATCTTCATCAGAATGCACTCCCAGGACTGCTACTTCCACAAGAAATGTTTTCGTTCCAAATAATCCATATTTATGTCCAAATACCTCCGTTTTATTCGTGTGTACAGATCACTTATCCGAAGGCATAACGCGCGAGCGCGGAACCAGAGACGAAAAGTCAAAATGTTCCATTACCGTACTTAGAAGCATGTCAAACGCTGTTTAAAATCAATCTTTATGGTATTTTTAACGTCAAATTGCGATAATATTCCAACCGGACAATAGCGTATTCATTCAAGGAGAAAAAGGAACAGCGTGCTTGCGTGACTGCGCATATCCAATCCCTTTGTTGCCAGGCAGACCACTCAGTACCTGAGCTCCTATTATCTGCCCAGTGACAGGAGAATGCTCAAACCACTTTCTGAAGGCTTTAGACAGCCAATGGAAGCCTTAGGAAGTGCAACGTAACCCCACGGATACTGTAGTTTCGAAAGGGACTACAAAGAACTACAATTCTCAGATCCTCCACTTCCTGGTTGACTTTTTCTCAGGTTTTTTGCCTGCCATATGAGTTCTGTTATACTCACAGACACCATTCAAACGTTTCTAAAACTTTCAGAGTGTTTTCTATCCAAATCTAATAATATGCATATTCTAGTTTCTGGGTCAGAGTAGTACCCTGTTTAAATTGGGTACGTTTTTCATCCGGCTGTGAAGATACTGCCCCTAGCCCAGACAGGTTAACCGTGTGTAGGTAGATGTGGAAAGATAAATACAAATGATTTGTTGCAAGTTGGAGGGTTTCACACCTAGCTCAGCTATTAAACAATTATTTAGTAAAGGTTGAATAGTCTATTGTTTAGCTAGTAGCCCATCCTGCTACGCTTGTGAAAAACTAATAATAATACTTTTTCCCCTTTCCACATGTTAAAGATTCCAATAGATAGTGTTTTTTAGCTACAAATCGGCCCCAACCCCAATTAATACATTTTGGCACAGTCAATAGCGTGCTGGACTTTGGGCTACAATGTTGAGGGTTCAAAACCTGCTCCCTGCTTGTTTCATTAAATTATTATGCAGGTCTCAGAGCAAATAGCCTGGATTGTTACTCGCATCTCATTCCTCGCTCTCTTCCACACGTCATTCAGCACACTTGTGGGTGTGCTGGCAGGATATACATTTTTTTATTCTGTATATATGAATTACTAAATCATGTTTCTAGTCTATTGCATAGTTACAATGTTCAATCATTGATTTCCCAGGAGCGGTAAACACTGTTGAAGTGTATAATTGTAATACATACATGCAGACACAGCATCATTCACAGAATGGAGTTTGATACACCTGGTATTGGATATGACAGAAAGCAAAATAGCGATTTTCGTAAATTAACTTTATGACAAAAAAAATGCACAAATGTTTGTCTCTACATTAACATTGCTCTCAATTTAATTTTTTTTGCTTGACTCGTTATGTTATAACTACTTACATTTGCCTCCCCGTAATGTTTTGTCAGCCATCTTAGCTGAAGAAAGTCACCAGGGAGAGGTGGCTCGTGACAAATTCGTCATTGGAACCCATAAAAACTTTGGGACCCAAATGCATAATGAGTGCTCCCCCTTGTGGTGGTCTGGAGCAATGAAGTCATGACACTGGGTACCTCTAAGTCACACGGTATAAGCTCGCAACTTTTAAAGGAGGAACCACTGTACAGATGGTAGCGGTTCCAGCAACTAATACCAATTGCATCACAGGATCAAAGTAACTAAAGTTTTTCAATAGACTTTCCAAACTTTCCAAAACAAACCGAGCTCTCCCTCATCACACAGGTAGTGAAGTGTTGTGCCATTAGACCTACCCAAGAAGACTCACAGCTGTAATCGATGTCAAAAGGTGTTTCTAGTGTACTGACTGAGAGCTATACTTATGCAATGACTATTTTAGATATTTAATTAGTCTTAATCTTTAAAAAGTATTTGCATTTTTCTTCCATTTTGTGTAGATTGTTGACAAAAAAATAATTAAAATGACAATCCACTTCATAACACAAAATGTAATGAAATCCAAGGGACTAAATACTTTTGCAAGGCACCATGTGTGATTGTGATTCTTGTACAGTTTCACAATGAAGCGAATGAGGGCAATATGGGCAACGGGAACGTACTGTATGATAAAATTCTCTCCCATCCTCCCTTTGTATGAAAATGCATTTAATGTATGTGAAATTATGTTTGTGAATAGGAATGCGAAATAAATAAACAAGTGTGTGTGTGTGTGTGTGTGTGTGTGTGTGTGTGTGTGTGTGTGTGTCCGCCGTGTGAAGGTGTCCATCCTACCTTCATGGGTGAGATGTGCGCGTGGGCCACGTAGCCGTGGACATTCTCAATCTGGGAAAGGTTCTTCTCGGCCACCTGGACCAGCTCGGGGCCAGGGACCTCGTCAGTGAGCTGGGGGGAGCTCTGCTCCTGGGGAGACGTGTCCTCATCGTGGTGCCTGAATTTCTGGAAGGGCAGGGTAGAGCAGAGTAAGTGGATGTCAGACAATATATACAACAAATGCCCATTGTTAGGTATCAGATGAGGATGGCAAGCACGTCAACCTGAGGCTGATCAGTTAGGTGAGCTTATAAGGCCGACCAGTGAGGTCAACCTATGAGGCAGATCAGTAATATTGGTCAATGCAAAGCCTGATAAATCATTGTGGACATCGTAGCTATTAAAGACGTCAATGTAGTCAAAGCCCGATGTTGTATAGGCTTGACAGTGAGATTGACAGAAGCTGCAAATTAGTGCATTCAGACCCCTTGAAAATCTCTCTCGTACACCCCTCACATTTTTGTAAATATTTGAGTATATCTTTTCATGTGACAACACTGAAGAAATGACACTTTGCTACAATGTAAAGTAGTAAGTGTACAGCTTGTATAACAGTGTAAATTTGCTGTCCCCTCAAAATAATACAACACACAGCCATTAATGTCTAAACTGCTGGCAACAAAAGTGAGTACACCCCTAAGTGAAAGTAAACAAATTGGGCTCAAAGTGTAAATATTGTGTGTGGCCACCATAATTTTCCAGCACTGCCTTAACCCTCTTGGGCATGGAGTTCACCAGAGCTTCACAGGTTGCCACTGGAGTCCTCTTCCACTCCTCCATGACGACATCACGGAGCTGGTGGATGTTAGAGACCTTGCACTCCTCCACCTTCCGTTTGAGGATGCCCCACAGATGCTCAATAGGGTTTAGGTCTGGAGACATGCTTGGCCAGTCCATCACCTTTACCCTCAGCTTCTTTAGCAAGGCAGTGGTCGTCTTGGAGGTGTGTTTGGGGTCGTTATCATGTTGGAATACTGCGCTGTGGCCCAGTCTCTGAAGGAAGGGGATCATGCTCTGCTTCAGTATGTCACAGTACATGTTGGCATTCATGGTTCCCTCAATGAACTGTAGTTCCCCAGTGCCGGCAGCACTCACGCAGCCACAGACCATGACACTCCCACCACCATGCTTGACTGTAGGCAAGACACACTTGTCTTTGTACGCCTCACAAGGTTGCCGCCACACACGCTTGACACCATCTGAACCAAATAAGTTTCTTGGTCTCATCAGACCACAGGACATGGTTCCAGTAATCCATGTCCTTAGTCTGCTTGTCTTCAGCAAACTGTTTGCAGGCTTTCTTGTGCATCATCTTTAGAAGAGGCTTCCTTCTGGGACGACAGCCATGCAGACCAATTTGATGCAGTGTGCAGCGTATGGTCTGAGCACTGACAGGCTGACCCCCCACCCCTTCAACCTCTGCAGCAATGCTGGCAGCACTCATACGTCTATTTCCCAAAGACAGCCTCTGGATATGACACTGAGCACGTGCACTCAATTTATTTGGTCGACGATGACGAGGCCTGTTCTGAGTGGAACCGGTCCTGTTAAACCGCTGTATGGTCTTGGCCACCGTGCTGCAGCTCAGTTTCAGGGTCTTGGCAATCTTCTTATAGCCCAGGCCATCTTTATGTAGAGCAACAATAATTTTTTTCAGATCCTCAGAGAGTTCTTTGCCATGAGGTGTCATGTTGAACTTCCAGTGACGAGGGAGTGTGAGAGGGATGAAGGCAAATTTAACACACCTGCTCCCCATTCACACCTGAGACCTTGTAACACTAATGAGTCACATGACACCGGGGAGGGAAAATGGCTAATTGGACCCAATTTGGACATTTTCACTTAAGAGTGTACTCACTTTTGTTGCCAGCGGTTTAGACGTTAATGGCTGTGTGTTCAGTTATTTTGAGGGGACAGCAAATTTACACTGTTATACAAGCTGTACACTACATTGTAGCAAAGTGTCATTTCTTCAGTGTTGTCACATGAAGAGATACTCAAATATTTACAAAAATGTGAGGGGGGTACTCACTTGTGAGATACTGTATATATATATATATATATATATAAGCAATCTACAGACAATACCCCCTAATGACAATTAGAATTTTTAGCAATCTTGTAAAAAGCTGAAACATATTTACATAAGTATTCAGACCCTTACGTACTTTGTTGAAGCACCTTTGACAGCGATTACAGTCTACAGTCGTCTAGGGTACGACGCTACAAGCTTGGCACACCTGTATTTCAGGAGTTTCTCCCATTCTTCTCTGCAGATCGTATCAAGCTCTGTCAGGTTGGATGGGGAGCGTCGCTGCAAAGCTATTTTCAGGTCTCTGCAGAGATGTTCGATTGGGTTCAAGTCCGGGGTTTTGGCTGTATCACTCAAGGACATTCAGAGACTTGTCCCCAAAACACTCCTGCGTTGTCTTGGCTGTGTGCTTAGGCTTGTTGTCCTGTTGGAAGGTGAACCTTCGCCCTAGTCTGAGGTCCTGAGTGCTCTGGAGCAGGTTTTCATCAAGGATCTCTGTACTTTAACCCATTCATCTTTGCCTCTATCCTGACTAGTCTCCCTGTCCCTGCCGCTGAAAAACTTCCCCACAGCATGCTGCTGCCACCACCATGCTTCACCGTAGGGATGGTGCCAGGTTTCCTCCAGACGTGACGCTTGGCATTCAGATAATAAAGTTCAATCTTGGTTTCATCAGACCAGAGAATCTTGTTTCTCATGCTTGCCATTTGACAAACTCCAAGCGGGCTGTCATGTGCCTTTTCCCGAGAAGTGGCTTCTGTCAGGCAACTCTACCAAAAAGGCCTGATTGGTGGATTGCTGCAGAGATGGTTGTCCTTCTGGAAGTTTCTCCCATCTCCACAGAGGAGCTCTGTCAGAGTGATTATCAGGTTCTTGGTCACCTCCCTGACCAAGGCCCTTCTCCCCCGATTGCTCAGTTTGGCCGGCTCAAGGAAGAGTCTTGGTGGTTCCAAACTTCTTCCATTTAAGAATGAGGGAGGCCACTGTGTTCTTGGGGACCTGCAATGTTGCAGACATGTTTTGGTACCCTTTCCCAGATCTGTGCCTCGACACAATCCTGTCTCAGACCTCTACAGACAAATCCATGGCTTGGTTTTTGCTCTGACATGCATTGTCAACTGTGGGACCTTAGACAGGTGCGTGCCTTTGCAAATCATATCCAATCAATTGAATGTACCACAGGTGGACTCCAATATATTTGTAGAATCATCAAGGATGATCAATGGAAACAGGATGCACCTGAGTTCAATTTCGAGTCTCATAGCAAAGGGTCTGAATACTTATGTAAATGAGGTATCTAAAACCTGTTTTCGCTTAAGTATTATGGGGTGAGTGTGTGTTGATAGTTGAGAAAATATATTTAATCAATTTTAGAATAAGGTTTTAACAAAATGTGGGAAGTCAAGGTGTCTGAATACTTTCTGAATGCACTGTACGTTTCAATTATCCATGCAGAGTGGATTGATAAATGGATAAATGGCAATCAATATCCAGCAAAAATGTTTTGCTAGAGATAGCACCAAGAATGCACAACGCTTGAAAATAGCCCCGGACTTGTATCCTCACTACAAATACATGACAGTGGGACAGTAAAACTATTGGAGTGAGGAAGATGGATGTAGATGGTTGAGACCATAGAAAAAGGTTGGGTAGCAAAAGTTCACACAGCTCACTAATATCTATAGAGGATGGGAACAAAACATGTACACAACGAGGACTGTGCGCTTACAATCTACACGGAGGACGTATGCAAGTCATTTAACCTGTTAGGGCTAGGGGGCAGTATTGACACGGCCGGATAAAAAACGTACCCGATTTAATCTGGTTACTACTCCTGCCCAGTAACTAGAATATGCATATAATTATTGGCTTTGGATAGAAAACACCCTAAAGTTTTTAAAACTGTTTGAATGGTGTCTGCGAGTATAACAGAACTCATATGGCAGGCAAAAACCTGAGTAGATTTCATGCAGGAAGTGGCCTGTCTGACAAGGTGTCGTTCTTCTTGCCTCTGTTTATTGAAGACTGAGGATCTCTGCTACAAGGGGACACTTCTTACGGCTCCCATAGGCTCTCAGAAGGCGGCAAAAAGCTGAATCGTGGCTTTGCAGGCTCTGGCTGAAAAAAAGTAGCGCGTTTGGGTAGTGGCTGGTTACAGTACTGTGAGACTCAGGCGCGTGCCCGCATCGACCGAATGCTTTGTTTTCTTTCCTCTGTTTACCTAAACGCAGATTCCCGGTCGGAATATTATCGCTTTTTTACGAGAAAAATGGCATAAAAATGGATTTTAAACAGCGGTTGACATGCTTCGAAGTACGGTAATGGAATATTTAGATTTTTTTTGTCACGAATTGCGCCATGCTCGTGACCCTTATTTACACTTCGGATAGTGTCTTGAACGCACGAACAAAACGCCGCTATTTGGATATAACGATGGATTATTTTGGACCAAACCAACATTTGTTATTGAAGTAGCAGTCCTGGGAGTGCATTCTGACGAAGAACATCAAAGGTAATCAAACTTTTGTAATAGTAAATCGGAGTTTGGTCAGGGCTAAACTTGGTGGGTGTCTAAATAGCTAGCCGTGATGGCTGGGCTATCTACTCAGAATATTGCAAAATGTGCTTTCACCGAAAAGCTATTTTAAAATCGGACACCTCGATTGCACAAAGGAGTTCTGTATCTATAATTCTTAAAATAATTATGCTTTTCGTGAACGTTTATCTTGAGTAATTTAGTAAATTCACCGTAGGTTTGCGGGGGGTATGCTAGTTCTGAACGTCACATGCTAATGTAAAAAGCTGGTTTTTGATATAAATATGAACTTGATTGAACAAAACATGCATGTATTGTATAACAATGTCCTAGGGTTGTCATCTTATGAAGATCAAAGGTTAGTGCTGCATTTAGCTGTCTTCTGGGTTTATGTGACATTATATGCTAGCTTGAAAAATGGGTGTCTGATTATTTCTGGCTGGGTACTCTGCTGACAATCTAATGTTTTGCTTTCGTTGTAAAGCCTTTTTGAAATCGGACAGTGTGGTTAGATTAACGAGAGTCTTGTCTTTAAAATGCTGTAAAATAGTCATATGTTTGAGAAATTGAAGTAATAGCATTTCTAAGGTATTTGAATAACGCGCCACACGATTCAACTGACTGTTGAGTAGGTGGGACGAATTCGTCCCGCCTAGCCCAGAGAGGTTAAGCGTGTTAACCCTTTCAAGGCTGCAGGCCAAGACAGTACCTCTAGCCGCGTCCTCCGGACATTTTCAATCTCTTTAGCTCAGGCTGTTATCCCCACCTGCTTCAAGATATCCACTATCATCACTGTGCCCAAGAAAAGGAAAGTAACTGAACCGAAAAACTGCAGACCCGTAGCACTCACTTCCGTTATCTTTAAGTGCTTTGAGAGGCTAGTCAAACACCACATCACCACCTCCATCCCTGACACTCGACCCTCTCCAATTTGCCTACCGCTCTGACAGATCCACGTACGAAGCAATCGCCATTGCCCTCACCCACCTGGACAACAGGAATGCATATGCGTGGATGATGTTCATCGACTACAGCTTGACCTTCAATACCAGTGCCTACTAAGCTCATCACAAGGCTCACGACCCTGGGACTGAACTCCTCCCTATACTACTGGGTCCTCGACTTCCTGACAGGCCACCCCCAGGTGGTGAAGGTAGGCAACATTACCTCCTCCACACTGATCCTCAACACAGGGGCTCCACAAGGGTGTGTCCTCAGTCCCCTCTTGTACTCCCTGTATACCCACAACTGCGTGCCTTCACACAGTTCCAACTACAAGTTTGCTGACAACACAGTAGGCCCGATTACCAACAATGACTAGACAGTCTACAGAGGTGGTAGGTGTGGTTGCAGGTAAACAACCTCTATCAACGTCAGCAAAACAAAGGAGCTGATTGTGGACTTCAGGAGGAACAAAGTTGGGGATGCCCCGATCCTCATCAACCGGAGCACCATGGGGACGGTCAAAAACAAGTTCCTATGCGTACACATCTCCGGTGAACTTAAATGGTCAAACCACACAGACACCGTGGTGAACAAAAGGCAGCAACTCTTCAACCTCAGGCTGAAGAAATTGTGCTACAGAAGCACCATCGAGCGCATACTGTCGGGCTGCATCCCGGCCAGGTACGGCAACTCCACCTCCAATGGCCGCAAGGCTCTACAGAGGGTGGTACGCTCAGCCAAAAGTACCTGCCCTCCAGGATACCTAACGCACCAGGTGTCGCAGGAAGGCCAAGAAGCTCATCAAGGACCTCGGCCACCTGAGCCACGGTCTATTCTCCCTCCATCACTCACATGCAGGCAGTATAGGCGTATCATGGCGAAAACTGTCAGACTGGCCAATAGCTTCTACCCCCAGACCATCAGGCTGCTGAATAGCCACTAGGCAGCTACCTTTCCCCCCATGCTACTCCCCCTATGGATATTCAACCCCCTCCCGCAGCCATTACCATTTACCCTGGCCCCACAACCCAATAGGCATTTATCACTGTTACAGCTGTAAATATTATTATTCATATTGTTGTACAATTCACTTATTTTTTTGACCTGCACTGTTGGAGCTCGGAGCGTAACAACTTCACTGTACCCTGTGATTACATCTGCGACCCTGTGCATGTGACTAGTAAACTAATCATCATAGTTGAGGGAAACTATTCAAAACATAGGTAGGCCAGATAATACTCTTTCAGTCAGCCCATTGGGTTGAATGCTTCACATGTAGGTGAGGGTGCATGTTTATATGTCCACACGGTGTATTAAGTAGACTCAACCTGTAAAGAGAATACCAACCAAACGGTGTAGCCAAGCACCGTAGCTGATTTGAGAAAACAGACTGCTGACAGAGACAGATAGATATGTTGTTTCATGTCAGTCTACCATTCTAGAGAGAGGTTGATAACTAGGATGTAAGATGCAAACATTTCGATGCATAACATCCGTAATCAGGGTCGTTACTCAAAAAAAGTTATTACCCATTACGCGCTACTTCTTTCAACAGTAACATTAACTTACTTATTACTCACTGGGAAAATTAATAAATTACAGTACTCGTTATATTACTTTTGTGTTACACCTAAAACGTTGCGCGTCCTCACTCAACGTTACATTACGTAGGCCTATACACCAACACCGCAAGTTGTGTCTTGGAGTGTTGCTATTGCATGTTCTTCAAGAGACTGGAAGTTGTGTTTCTGGTAGTGGAGAGTTGTTCTTGACTGGGCACAATTTAGATTAAACGGTTATATTCTTGTAATTTTTTCATCCTACCAAATCAAAGTAATGGGAGTACTTCCACGCTGAGAAATTCAATGTTTTAGACACTTCTGCCATATTTCATATCTCTCACTAAAGCATTTAGTCGTAGTGCGTGGGTGCGTAAACAAGAACTTGGTGAGAGGATGTCAGACTCAGGACAAAAACAGTTAGAATCTGAGGTGGGGAGTTTTTATTTTTTATTTATATTGCGCCAATAGAGGGACTAATAATCACCACAAATATTTATTTGGATCAATAACAGCAATAGGAAGGGAATAATAAAAGTAATAAAGTAACAGCTCATCTTTGATCAGTAAGTGTAATATTAATCAAATTGGAACAGTAATCCGTTATAATATTCGTTAGTGCAAAGTTATTACTGTAACACGTTACTGCCCATAATTAAGCTGAAGCCAAGGAATTACCAGTCAGTTAATCGAGGTCTTAAACTCTTACTGTCTCCTCTCAGTGCTGGTGGTGCGTGCTATAATGTATGCAGCGTTAGCGACGAGCTACAGTCAGCCCGTCAACAGGCAGGTAAGCTAAGCTAGCGGACTTCTGTGATGGACAAAAAGGAATCTCCTAGCAACCACTAGTATAACGCAATGTGATGTCACGACCGTCTCCAACTTGGATAATCTGTTCCGGAGCTTTTCAGTTAAAAGGTAAAAGAGCCTATGATACACAACTTCCCAAAAGCATTTCAAGAGAGTGCTGCTGTATCTACATAACAAATAATACAATCACGACCCTTATCTGAATGGGTATTGGGAGACCATTTATTCTACTGACAGGACAGTAAATAACAGTCATTACTTATGATCACCACAATAACAATTCTCCTCAGTGATGTCTAGAGGTAGCCTGGTGGCAGACCACTTTGTGCAGTCTTGCCAACTCCTATGGTCATTGTCTTGTCATGTTGCCAAATATGTTGTCATGTTTGACAACAACCATAGTAGTTGGCTAAATAGAGAAAACAGATCTGGGACAAGTCTAAAGGAGAGGTTATGACGGCCATCGTCATCTCCAGTGCTTTGCCGCAGATTTGGGACCTGCGAAGTTCACATCTTTTTAGATTAAACAGAATTCAGAGCAGGTATTGGACACGCTGATAGACTAGCAACATATGAAAAAGGAAATTAAATTGTTCCAAGAATTGTTGCCGTTATTGCTGTCAACAGTAATCAAAAGGGTGTAATCTACCCCATAAATCTTTGATCTCTATAGGTCTCTAAGCTGTTTTTCACGTTTTCCGCAATCATGCGAGTGGATGGTGTTCGTGTTACTGGCTGGTTTGCCAGTGTTCAGAAAGGGGTCCCTCCCACTTCTGAGGCCACAGTAGTCCGCAAAACAGAATGTAATTTGAAACACCATGTTCATTATTGACTTTCTGCATCAGGCATTCAGTCGATTGTCTCTGTTCTTACTGTATGAAAAAAAAAAAAAAAAGAATTGTTGCTCTAAGTCAATACTGATCAATAAACAAACCACAAATGTAGGTAACTTTTAAACAACTTCTAGACCGATTTTAAACTTCACATGATTTAGCTAGGCCTATATTTGTAGCATTTGTCTTATATTACTCCCATCCCTAGGAAAGAGAATGACAGTCCTAATGATCCTGGATTAAGTCACTGTCTGGAGCGAAAGAGCGTCAATTGCTGTTCATGACGACATGGGGGGTTTCTTTCCATTCACGTCAAAGTAGAAGGCAGATTAATACTGTAAATCTTTGGAGACAACTAAACCCACAGTCTTCTGGAAGTCTGATGTGGACAGCTGGGAGTTGGTACTGGACGGACCAAACTTGGCATGTGCTCATCAGAAGAAAGATAAGCCTAATGGAAGCGGTATGCTCTCTGGGATAATTCTGTCCAATTTTCATCCCACAAGCTATTTATTGCGGCAAAGAAATGACATTGTAAAAGGTGCTTTACACAATTGAATCATAATGACATTGACCCTTATGGCCTCTGAATGCCTTGTTGAGAGTGGGTAAAGACTAAGCTGCAGTCAATACACACACACACAAATCAAGTCAATATAAGCTTTTAATGGAGCAACTGTCCTCTTTGGTGGCCCTAATTGGTAAATGAATTGGTCAAGACATTACTCCCTCTCACATACTATCAATTACCAACACAATTAACTTAGGAGCCCATATCTGCTCAAAATAACATAAAAGGCAGATGGAACATCAGGAACCTCTAGGCTAGAGTTAATTCTGTCTCAGCGTGACCCAGACCCGTCAATGAAAACCAAGCACTGAACGAGGTAAGGCCACAACGAGGGCACGACGGACACAACAAGCTTACAGAGATGCGGAGGAGCATGGGCCTTGATCATGGAAACGAGTGCCACAGAGAAAGTAAGAGAGGCAGCAGTGCAGAGCCTATGGTGGAGTGGTAGCCCAACACTCCCGGCTTGACACATATTGGACCCAGGAGACCGGGGTTCAATCCCCATGTCCACCATTGTCACTAACTCACACTTGCCGTATTCTGTATTTTGATGCTTTATTTAGACAGTTATGAAGAGGAATGGATTAAATGAAATGCCAAAAGGCAGTAGCATCAATGTATGTGTGTGGTTTTCAACTAATGACAACCTCCGCCTGAAGAGGCCTGCTGTGATAGCCCTCCCTCCCCCTCCGCCTTGGCCGCGGTTAAATCGATGCATCATACTGGAGCGCTGGGAGCAGCAGGGCTGGCCGAGGCAAAGCGAGCCCCGACTCCTGCTTGCCAAAGATGCTAAAAATAGGAGCAAGTGAGCGAGTGGCGTCATACAGAGAGTCACAGCGAGGATGTTCAGAGATGTTGAGGGAGAGGAGGGTTGACTGGGTAATTAGCATTTTACGGAGGAAAACAATGAGCTTGCTATAAAAACTTAATCATGAAGACTATATTAATTGTGAAATTGTTTTCAGCCTCCCTACACAGCTGGAAGAAAATATATATAAAAAGGGTTCAATGACTCGCTTGTCCTTTCATATATGGCCCTCAATAAAGGTTCTATATAGAACCGCAAAGCCTCATTTTTAGCAGTGTATTAAACAAGTTAACAGCCTTTGAAACAAGATGACTATACCGAAAAAGGTACAGCCTAAGATACACCGTCATAATGTGCACACTACACGAGCTCTGACATAGCATTAGATGAATCAATGGTTTTGATTAATGGCATGTCTCCCGCCCCATTGCCGTCAGTCAATCTGCTTTGGAGGTGAATTGAGATTAGACAAAGCTTCCACACAAGGCAACAGTGTTCGGCAAACATGGGAAACATGTCTTTCACAATCTAGAATTAGCACATCAGATCATTCCAGATGAGTGGCCAGGGAGGGTGGTGTGCACAAGGGCATTTCATTCAACACACATTTCCCCAAGTGCACATTTCAAATCGAGTAACTACGCATTGTCCTAACTCACAAAAACCTACAACATAAAAAAGATGATATGACCCAAGTAAGTAAGCGTCCACAATTAGGTTAAATGGGATTCTGATAGAACTTCTCTTAACTTACAGTAGGCAACATTGAGTTGGTTATAGCCAAAGATTGACAATGAACTGATGATTGGCTAAATTAAGACTGGTTGTGATGAAATCATACATGCTGAAAAGCTCAAACGAAACTGAACAGAGGGGGTCCGCGTCAGGGGCTCAATGTTGTTTTCCTTGAAGGGGTTTGTGCGAATGCTGCCATCTATCCACAGTTTGTGGTTTGGATAAGTTCTAATCGTCACAGTGGGAACAACATACTCTATGCAATTCCTGATGAGCCCAGTCACAGAGTCAGTGTATGCGTTTACACTATTATCAGAGGCAACCCGGAACATTTCTCAGTCAGCGTAATCAAAAAATGTTGAAGCATAGATTCCGATTGGTCGGACCAAAGTTGAACAGTTCTTACCACAGGTGCTTCCTTTTTAAGTTTCTGCCTATATGTGTGGAGGAGCAGAATGAAGATGTAATCTGATTTGCCGAAGGGAGGTCGGGGGAGGGCTTTGTAGCGGTCCCGGAAGGGAGAGTAACAATGATCAAGAGTTTGAGATAAGCGTGTAGCACAGGAGAGCAATGTCGGAGCCTAAATATATACAGTATCAGTCAAAAGATTGGACACACCTACTCATTCCATTGTTTTTATTTTGACTATTTTCTACATTGTAGAATAATAGTGAAAACATAAACTATGAAATAACATATGGAATCATGTAGTAACCAAGTGTTAAAACAAAATATTTCTACTTGAGATTATTCAAAGGAGCCACCCTTTGACTTGACAGCTTTGCACACACTTAGCATTCTCTCAACAAGCTTCATTAGGTAGTCACCTGGAATGTGTTTCAATTAACAGGTGTGCCCTGTTAAAAGTTAATTTGTGGATTTTATTTCCTTCTTAATGTGTTTGAGCCAAATCAGATTTATTGTGACGAGGTAGGGGTGGTATACAGAAGATAGCCCAATTTGGTAAAAGACCAAGTCCATTTTACAGCAAGAATAGCTCAAATAAGCAAAGAGAAACGACAGTCAAAAGGCGCTATGATACAACTGGCTCTCGTGCGGACCGCCACAGGAAAGGAAGACCCAGAGTTACCTCTGCTGCAGAGGATACGTTCATTGGAGTTAGCAGCCTCAGAAATTGCAGCCCAAATAAATGCTTCGCAGAGTTCAAGCAACAGACAAACATCAACTGTTCAGAGGAGACTGCGTGAATCAGGCCTTCATGGTCGAATTGCTGCAAAGAAACCACTACTAAATGGACACCAATAGGAATAAGATATTTGCTTGGGCCAAGAAACCCGAGCAGTGGAAATCTGTCCTTTGGTCTGATGAGTCTAACATTGAGATTTTTGGTTCCAAGCCGTGTCTTTGTGAGACGGATGATCTCTGCATGTGTGGTTCCCGCCGTGTAGCATGGAGGTGGTGGTGTGATGGTGCTTTGCTGGTGACACTTTCTGTGATTTATTTAGAATTCAAGTCACACTTAACCAGCATTGCTACCACAGCATTCTGCAGCGATACACCATTCCATCTGGTTTAGGCTTAGTGGGAGTATCATTTGTTTTTCAACAGGACAATGACCCAACACACCTCCAGGATGTGTAAGGGCTATTTAACCAAGAAAAAGAGTGATGGAGTGCTGCATCAGATGACCTGGCCTCCACAATCACCTGACCTCAACCCAATCACCCCAACACCACAACACCTCTATTCTTTACAGTGGGAAATACACAACGCGTCTAACAAAGACATGACGATTGGAACCCAAAAAAATCTCAAAGTTGGACTCCAGACCAAGGACAAATTTCCACTGCGCGCATTTCTTGGCCCAAGCACGTCTCTTCGTATTGGCTTCCTTTAGTAGTGGTTTCTTTGCAGCAAATTAACCATGAAGGCCTGATTCACAGTCTCCTCTAAACAGTTGATGTTGAAATGTGTCTGTTACTTGAACTCTGAAGCATTTATTTGGGCTGTAACTTCTGAGGCTGGTAATTTATCCTCTGCAGCAGAGGAAAGTCTGGGTCTTCCTTTCCTGTGGCGGCTAGCGACTGCACTTGAAGAAACTTTAACCGTTCACAGTATAGGGGGCAGTATTTTCGATTTCGGATGAAAAGTGTGCCCAGAGTAAACTGCCTAATACTCGGGCCCAGAGTGAAATATTTCCATATTATTTGTAGATGTGAATAGAAAACACTCTGAAGCTTCTAAAACTGTTTCAATGGTGTCTGTGAGTACAACAGAACTCATATGGCAAGCAAAAACCTGAGAAAAATCCAATCAGGAAGTGTGAAATCTGATGCTTGTAGTCTTTTAAAGTCATTGCCAATCTAACAGTGACTTCAGGTTCATTTTGCACTTCCTAAGGCTTCCACTAGATGTCAGTCTTCAGAACCTTGTTATAGGCTTTTCAGTGAACAGAGAGCGAACAAGAAGGCCGGGAAGTTGGTGACTGTGACATGAGTTCATTCACGTGATGAGGTAGCTGTGTTCCATAACATTTTTCAAGACATTGGAATCGTCCGGTTGGAATATTATTGAAGTGTTATGTTAAAAAGGCCCTAAAGATTGATGCTATACAACGTTTGACATGTTTCAACGAATAATAAATATACTTTTTTTTTTACTTTTCATCGTGAAATTTTGGGCGCTCTTCCTACATTTGGAGTAGCTTACTGAAAGCACAAACAACAAGGAGGTATTTGGACATAAATTATGGACTTTATCAAACAAAAACAACAATTATTGTGACCTGGGATTCCTGGAAGTGCCTTCTGATGAAGAACAAAGGTAAGTGACACACACACATACACCTATACACAGACACGCACGCACACCTATACACAGACGCGCACGCACACACACACATTTAGACACACGCACACACACACATTTAGACACACGCACACACACACATTTAGACACACACACATTTAGACACACACACACACACACACATTTAGACACACACACACACACACACATTTAGACACACACACACACACATTTAGACACACACACACACACACACACACACATTTAGACACACACACACACACATTTAGACACACAGACACTTAGACACACACACACACACACACACTTAGACACACACACACATTTAGACACACACACACGCACACACATTTAGACACACACACGCACACACTTAGACACACACACGCACACACTTAGACACACACATTTAGACACACACACACACACATTTAGACACACACACACACACATTTAGACACACACACATTTAGACACACACATTTAGACACACACACATTTAGACACACACACACATTTAGACACACACACACATTTAGACACACACACACATTTAGACACACACACACACACACATTTAGACACACACATTTAGACACACACACATTTAGACACACACACATTTAGACACACACACACACACGCATTTAGACACACACACACACACACACGCATTTAGACACACACGCATTTAGACACACACGCATTTAGACACGCATTTAGACACACACACGCATTTAGACACACGCATTTAGACACACGCATTTAGACACACACACGCATTTAGACACACACACGCATTTAGACACACGCATTTAGACACACACACACATTTAGACACACACACACACACACACATTTAGACACACATTTAGACACACACACACACACACATTTAGACACACACACACACACACACATTTAGACACACACACACACACACACATTTAGACACACACACACACACATTTAGACACACACACACACACATTTAGACACACACACACACACATTTAGACACACACACACACACACATTTAGACACACACACACACACATTTAGACACACACACACACACATTTAGACACACACACACACACACACATTTAGACACACACACACACACACATTTAGACACACACACATTTAGACACACACACATTTAGACACACACACATTTAGACACACACACATTTAGACACACACACACACACACACACATTTAGACACACACACACACACATTTAGACACACACACACACACACACACATTTAGACACACACACACACACACACACACACACACACATTTAGACACACACACACACACACACACACACATTTAGACACACACACACACACATTTAGACACACACATTTAGACACACACACACACACATTTAGACACACACACACACACATTTAGACACACACACACACACATTTAGACACACACACACACACATTTAGACACACACACACACACATTTAGACACACACACACACATTTAGACACACACACACACATTTAGACACACACACACACACATTTAGACACACACACACACACACATTTAGACACACACACACACACACACATTTAGACACACACACACACACACACATTTAGACACACACACACACACACATTTAGACACACACACACACACACACACATTTAGACACACACACACATTTAGACACACACACACATTTAGACACACACACACATTTAGACACACACACACACACACACATTTAGACACACACACACACACATTTAGACACACACACACACATACATTTAGACACACACACACACATACATTTAGACACACACACACACATACATTTAGACACACACACACACATTTAGACACACACACACATACATTTAGACACACACACACACATTTAGACACACACACACACATACATTTAGACACACACACACACATACATTTAGACACACACACACACATACATTTAGACACACACACACACATACATTTAGACACACACACACACACATTTAGACACACACACATTTAGACACACACACACACACATTTAGACACACACACATTTAGACACACACACACACACATTTAGACACACACACATTTAGACACACACACATTTAGACACACACACATTTAGACACACACACACACATTTAGACACACACACACACATTTAGACACACACATTTAGACACACACACACACACACACATTTAGACACACACACACACACACACACACACACATTTAGACACACACACACACACACACACATTTAGACACACACACACACACACACATTTAGACACACACACACACACATTTAGACACACACACACACACACACATTTAGACACACACACACACACACACATTTAGACACACACACACACACACACATTTAGACACACACACACACACACACATTTAGACACACACACACACACACATTTAGACACACACACACACACACACATTTAGACACACACACACACACACATTTAGACACACACACACACACACATTTAGACACACACACACATTTAGACACACACACACATTTAGACACACACACACATTTAGACACACACACATACATACATTTAGACACACACACACACACACACACACACATACATACATTTAGACACACACACACACACACACATTTAGACACACACACACACACACACACACACACATTTAGACACACACACACACACACATACATACATTTAGACACACACACACACACACATTTAGACACACACACACACACACATTTAGACACACACACACACACACACACACATTTAGACACACACACATTTAGACACACACACATTTAGACACACACACATTTAGACACACACACATTTAGACACACACACACACACACACATTTAGACACACACACACACACATTTAGACACACACACACACACACACATTTAGACACACACACACACACATTTAGACACACACACACACACATTTAGACACACACACACACACACATTTAGACACACACACACACACACATTTAGACACACACACACACACACACATTTAGACACACACACACACACACACATTTAGACACACACACACACACACACATTTAGACACACACACACACACACATTTAGACACACACACACACACACACATTTAGACACACACACACACACACATTTAGACACACACACACACACACACATTTAGACAGACACACACACACACATTTAGACACACACACACACACACATTTAGACACACACACACACATTTAGACACACACACACACACACATTTAGACACACACACACACACACATTTAGACACACACACACACACACATTTAGACACACACACACACACACATTTAGACACACACACACACACATTTAGACACACACACACACACATTTAGACACACACACACACACATTTAGACACACACACACACACATTTAGACACACACACACACACATTTAGA